>NC_068291.1:28846678-29146678 GCF_025860055.1 Xyrauchen texanus | reverse complement strand
CTCGCTCCCCTCTACTATTCTCCCGGATTTGCCCCCTTTACTCTCTCCGATTCCCCGGCTTCGACCTCTCGCTCCCCTTGACTACTCTTCACTGGATTTGCCCCTTGATTGTACTTTTGCCTGCCTGCAATAAAACGCAGTTTGACTTACATTATGACTGTCTCTTCTTGTTCGGGTTACACCGTGGAGCTGACTCACTCTCTGTCTTCAAAATATGACTTAAAACACATCTGTTCCATGAGCACTTAACCAGTCACTAAATTTGTTTTAAATATTCATGTTGCACTTAAATCTGTTTTGTATACTATTCTGATGCTATTGAAACTTTGTAGTATGGCACTTTTCGTACCACTGTCTCCTTAAGATGATTCACTTATGTTTTCGTCTTTTGTAAGTTGCTTTGGATAAAAGCGTCTGCCAAATGAATAAATGTAAACAGATAGTCCACCCCAAATGCACGGCATTAGCCGAGCCAATGTTGCTGTGTTGGGGTGGCCGGGCCACTCAAACAAACAGATCAATGTTTGAAAGCGGCACAGAGGTTACACTTTTTGGGGAAATTAACTAACGAATGGTTTACTTAAAGTTGTCACTGCATATTAGAGAAAATAATTTAACAAAGAAAAAATGACATAAAAGTGAGGTGTTATGAGTTAGTTTACGTGTACTGCCTCTACAGGTGTGTTTGAGAAATGCTGACGAGACAAAAACTGAAGTCATTTTTGAGAGAAATAAACTCAGCACCTTTTACTGGATCAAACAGTGCAGATACCAACACACACTGTCACAACGAATACTGAGATGATTGATGTATCACACCATGTGTCTCATCAGTGCCCGACAGGTCTCACACAAGGCAAGATATCCATATAATTTAATTCTCAATATGCCATCTGGACTGATTCTATATCAGCCTAATGTGGCTATATTCAATGTCTTGGCTGTAAGGTACCTGTACCTTGTTTATCTTAAGAAGTTTTTTCTCATGTCAACAGGAAGTGAATGCTGCTTCAGTCAGTGTGGGGGGTTTCAGCATCGTGAGGAGTTTAAAGAGAAATCTAAAACCACAAACAACAGCGACAATGCTGTGAACAGCATTTCTATACACCCAAAAACCTCTACAAGCAGTTGTATGCCTCTCTACAGTATTGAATCAAACACATATGGATGCTTCAGTTTTAAGATGACTGTCACACTTAATGTTGTGGGTTTGGTTTAGTTTGGTTCTACAGGAGAAGAGAGCACAGTCTGCTGCTGGACATGATGCTGGTTCTGTACCATATGTCAGACATTCTCTCAGGAATTGTGGACAGAGGCCTGAGGATATAGACTAAAAGTGCACTTTTATAAACGGTTATAATAATATATAAACTGAACTGAGGCAACAATGAACAACTAGCATTTTCCCTTTGAATGTTGAGCTACAAAGAACTCGTCAGCCAAAGCCATTGTATTTCATAACATAATTTCAGTTTAATTTAATATGGAGTGCATTTTTAAACCCCAGCTGAAAATTAATTCATCATATCAATTACATTCCACAATTAAATGATAAGTTTATTTATAGTTGTAACAATTATGGAAAGGAGGAAGCTTGGGCCAGCTTGACAAAACACATTTACTGTTGCACTTTTCTGTCGTACAATTCTCAGCAGTACACAAAAGGTTTGCTTTTCAGCAAAACCACACTGACACACATAGACAGCTTTGGTCTTCTCTCCTTAAATACTCCCCGCACCTCACTGGAACGCGAGACCGGTGTGGCACACATGTTGACCTCATTTGCCACTTATCTTCCCGGACTCGCTCTGCCCAGCCACCGCTCTGCCCCGCCCTGCTCGCCACAATAGTATATATATTTTGGATATTTGTTTCAACAGTAACACAAAGAAAAACCAAAACTCTAATATTATCTATCACTGCCACACAAGTTACCTCTATTGTTGGTAAAGTGTGTTGTTTCTGCACCACTAGCGTCAATAAACGGAACTGCAAAAACCATTGACTGTTTTCAAACAGGTTTCCTTGAACACTTCACCGTTTTGCAATTGATCAGACAAATAGAAAGTCCTAACCCAAATTCACACAATTAGTTGTGTCAGTGTTGCTCTGTCTGGATGGTCATATGCTCAAACAAACAGGATTTTTTTGATAGTGCCACAAACCACAGTGTTTAAACTTTTCGGGGCAATCACAAACCTACAAATTACTTATGATAACTGTCTGGTTTGGTCCAGCTACGGAATCGGACATCAGAAGACTACAAACAACAGTTCAGACTACTCAGAGGATTATTTGTTGCCCCCTGCCCACCCTTCCAGAGTGAGGAAAAGGACTGGAAAAACATATTTTGTCCTTGTGCGACCCCATGTATACATGCGTGGACATTGTATTTTGGCTTTTCTGTATGCAACACATCATTTAAATTCATTTAAACCGACTGATCTCAGTTCATCAGAGTCGCTAGTTTCATCCGATATGCCATTTTTTTTAATTTTAGCGATTTATCACGAAATGCCATGCTGATAAACATAATGTACAGTCATGTGTACTCTAGTACATTTTTTCCTTAGAAATCCTATATTTACTGTGGAGTATCACATTGAGAATCAGTGGGTTTAAGTAAAACCTGAAACATTCTATATCCATATTTTTATATGGAGTAAGGATGAAACTGAGACCAGTGCAGACAGAAAGCACACTGGAGGTTAAGTCATTCATTAAATATGGAGCATCCTATAGCTCTCTATGTAGCTATGTGCATTCACTCATAAAATCTGACCAAAAGTTCCGTTTCAGGCTGCAGATGATGTTTGGACCACTCAATATGTTTGGCAGACATGGGACAATAGTAAAATGTAAATAGATTCAGAATTTATAGTACATCATTTTATTTTAACATGGTTGGCAGTGATTGGATGATGCTGACCATTACTTTGAAACAGAATAATTTATGCAAATTTCTGATGTAATATCTGTAACATCTAAAAAAAACTTGAATAACCAACATAATAAATATTTTGATAAAAAAAAAAAAAAAAAGACTTTCTAAGCCTTGGTATGAATTGTACAACTTAGTCCCGCTGTCCACATATGTTGCCATAAATTTTTAGGAAAACTATTTGTTCTAGATTTTTTTTATAACTAGATAACTAGATAATTTAAAACTATAGTAATATATATAATGTAGGGTTCGCAGGGCAGTGGTGGCTCAGTGGTTGAGGCTCAGGGTTACTGACCAGAAGGACAGGGGTTCAAGCCCAGCACCACCAGGATGCCACTGTTGGGCCCTTGAGCAAGGCCCTTAACCCTATCTGCTCCAGGGGCGCTGTATCATGGCTGACCCTGCACTCTGACCCCAGCTTAGCTGGGATATGTGAAAAACTAATAAATTTCACTGTATATATGCAAAAAAAAACTGTGTGTATAATGTGTGACCACAATAAAGGATTCTTCTTTTAATATATACTATAATGTGATCTACAGTATATTATATATTAAATATTTTAATAGGTGGTGCTATTATCATTTTAACTAGAACACCTATTTATTTCCAAAGAACGTATGCGTGCCCCATTCAACCACAAAAAACAAACAAACAAACAAAAAACTACTTTTCAATCAAGGTTCTTTGAAACCAACTTGACTGCATGGCCGCTTAAACCACAGGCTGACTCATATTGGTATTTTCACTGGAAACTTTGACTTCATTCTACTTCTAAAAAGCACACTCTACTTCACTACTAGGAAAAGGCTGTAAAAATTATATTGCATATATTGTCTAGATTAATGGCTAACATTTACTATAATTTGTCAGAATGCAAAATGAGTTGTTGCACGTCCAATTTTGTGTATCTATGCACCATAACGACCATTAGACAGCGGATGCCGGTTCAGTCTCATAGGCACTTTATAAACAACTGTAGTTAGGACTGTTTGCTGAAAGCATAAAATATGACTAAATAAATACTTTTTGGATTCACACATGACCTTACTAAGCTTTAACTTCCAATGAGAGACACTATTTTTCAGCCGGCCCACTGAAACCTTTCCACCAACCTGGATGGGTTCCATGTGCTCCCTATAGCAAGAGGTAAAAGTTCAAAAACTGTGGAGCAAATTCACTAAACAGTTGTGCCACTTTTGTTAAAAACCTATTGTCGTATTCCACCTGTAATCTAGTTTAAGCAGGCTTAATCAGCGCTGAAATAGCACTGCATCTTCGGTATTTAAAACATAGTTTGCAGAAAAATGACCCTCACATTGTTCCAAACCTTTGTGACTTTCTTTTGTGGAACACATTAGTAGATGTTAGGCAACATGACAGCCACAGTCACCATTCATCTTCATTGTAAGGAAAAAAAGAGCAGTATCAACTTTTTACTTGGATGAAAGAAAGTCAATAAGGTTTGGAACATCAGAGTTAATGATGACAGAATTTTAATTTTGGTGTGAACTATTACTCTAATATATTTAAAGGAGCTGTAAGTGATTTCAGCCGTTCTCGAGACTGAGCCGTTGAATTAGCCACGATTCCTCTTTCCAAAACCCGCACTCCAAAGATAACACATCAGCTTTATTGAGACCGGATTCATGAGGAAACTGTTGTTTAAAACCACAGCAGAAAATTAGCGCCCGCCACTGACAACTGTTATGAACAACATGGCTTAAAAAAGGCAGCAAGTCAGGGGCCTGGGTAGCTCAGTTAGTAGTCATGAGTTCGAATCCAGGGTGTACTGAGTGACTCCAGCCAGATCTCTTAAGCAACCAAATTGGCCCGGTTGCTAGGGAGGGTAGAGTCACCTGGGGTAACATCCTTGTGGTCATGATTAGTGGTTCTCGCTCTCAATGTGTCACGTGGTAAGTTGTGCATGGATCCCGGAGAGTAGCATGAGTCTCCACATGCTGTGAGTCTCTGTGGTGTCATGCACAACTAGCCACGTGATAAGATAAACTGATTGACTGTCTCAGAGCTGACACTTGTCCTCCACCACCCGGATTGAGGTGAGTAACCGCGCCACCACGAGGACCTACTAAGTAGTGGGAATTGGTCATTCAATATTGGGGAGAAAAGGGGATAAAAAATCTAAACAAATGGCAGCAAGTCTCAATAATGTGCAGCAACCACAATACTACTAGAATGCACAAAATGTTTGACAAGTCAAAATTATCATTGTCCACGGCCCGTAGACACTTCTTTTATGTTTACAGAGTCTAGTGCTGTCACAAAAACAGGTGAGATATCTTACGACACTTAGTAATTCATATCTATCAGGGAGTAGGAAAATCTTTGCTTGTAGCAATTTTAATATGTAATTATTGTGTTATTTAAGTACATTTAACTTGTTTTAACAGCTTTCGAATAAAGGGGTGCTGGGGGTGTCACAGACCCCCCCATAAGGTGTTTCATCAAAACTTGAATACTAGAAACATAAAACTAGATTTTTTTTTTCTTTTTCAAATGATTGCGGTGACAATGTGACATTTTCCTCTTTTCATAAAAAAATGTATGTCAGGAAAATTCTAAACATGCATTAATTTGCCTAAACTTACCGTACAAAAATGAATGGTTCTACTACAGCAACTTTTATATTAATTTTATTTATTATTATAAGAAGTATTAAAGGAAATATTAAGAGTAGACACAGGAAACAGGTTGGGGAAAAGTGGGACAAAGGGGGGAATAGAACCCAGGATGTCCGCTTGATAAAAACCACACAAAAGATCCACACAATATTAACACACTGCACCATTGCAGCAACACATGAATTTTTGCATTTCCACTAGATTATTGGAGAGCAGATAGCCCCACTGTTTGGCAGATGCTATTTACACCTAGTGTAAATGTTCACTCCATAAACCTTTATCTTAAAATGTAACTATTGTAAGAGGTTAATTTAATTTGTATTCAAGTAGTGTAAGTAGTTTTGAAGGTATTTATCTAACACTATATGTTTGCTCACTATCAAACATTTGTAATGTTATTGCATGGATGCTTTGTGCAGAATTATCTTTGTATTTTTAGACATTTTTACTGGAAAACAAAAAATACTGATTTTGAAAATGATTCTCTTGCAGTTAACCTTCATCTTCTCTGTCTGAAGTGTTTATATGTTTAGCATACACATTCTTCCATTTTCTGCCCTCCAAAAATCATCCAAAAATTCTTAGTAATAAGAAATATATTTACATTTCTATATATTTAAAATGAATGGATAGTTTGGTTCATTTCTATTCAGTCTGTCACAGACCTCTCTGTATCTTCCTTATTTCCTGCATCAATGCTCTACTATCTCTCTCTCTCTGGCTTGAAATGAGCTGTCTTTCTATCTGGCCTGGTGTGAGGTGGCTCAGGTAGAGTTTTTCCAGCCCAGCAATGTTTCTCAGGTGTTCTCTCCTCAGTTCCTGTAGTTTGGTATAGCAGACCTGAGAACACCTGTCTCTGCAGGTGAGATGTAGTACATGGCTGCCCATAGTCAGGAGCAGAGAGAGAACTGAAATCACACAAACTCTCTATTGTAGTGTCACAGTCAGAATACTGCTCACACTCCTGAGAGACAGAGAAAGAAAGAGAGAGCCATGCACCGCAAGCAAATTAAATGTAAAATTTGTTCATGTTTTCTCATGATGAAAAATGAATAAGTAAACAAGTTGGATAATTTTGAACTAAAGTGACCTCTCATTTGTTAAAGTCAGGGTTGGGGAGTAACGGAATACATGTAACACGATTACGTATTTAAAATACAAAATATAAGTAACTGTATTCCAGTAAAGTTACAATTTATATAATTGGTAATTAGAATACAGTTACATCCAAAAAGTATTTTGATTACTGAAGAGATTACTTTGCATTTTATTGTCATTTGTTTAATTTATTATTTAGTCCTTTCAGATGGAAACATTTATACATATACTGTAAATGATGCGATCCAAAGTGCATTTGAACAGCGGTGAAACACTTTCTTATGATGTGTTACATTCATACGAGCAGACAGAGAAGTACGTTTGAAGCGAGTTTGGAGCAGAAGAAATAGAAATAAACCTTGTGTAAATTGTCATGTGAACATTTAGATTTGTGCTAAGCTAAAATGCTATTACTAGCCATTTTCTATCCTGTTACCAGACATGAAAATCCATGTTAGATAATATATATGTATATTTATATGTGTATTTTTAGTCTTGATTAATTGTTTTTATTGTTTTTCTGTAAAAATATCTAAAAATCCTTCAAACAAAATCTATGCTTTATCTTGTTTAAGTAGCAACACTGCATAAGATACTTATAAAGTCAAAATAAGTGAAACAAATCTACCAGTGCTAAAGAAATAATCCAAAGTATTTAGAATATGTTACTGACCATAAATAATCTAATGGAATACATTACAAATTACATTTTTCATAATTAATTCTGTAATCTGTAGTGGAATACATTTCAAAAGTAACTGTCCCAACCCTAATCTTCCATTACAGACTATTAAAATGACTTTCAAACAGTACATGATCTTCACACAGATATGAAAATGCTCTGTTATTTAAGGAATTGTTCACCCCCAAATTTTTTTCTGGAAATGTTAGGGAGATGTTAGGAGAATTTTAGGGACTTAGCCTCAGTCACTATTCACTTTCATTGTAAGGGTGGAAAAAAAGATGCAATGAAAGTGAATGGTGACGGCCAGTCCATAATATTCCTCAAATCTCCATTGGTGTTCAACAATGGAAAGAGAGCCATACAGGTTTGAAAAAACATAAAGGGTGAGCAAATGGTGCCAGTGCATTTAATACAGACAAATACCTCTGTGTGGTGAACAATATCAGTAAGGGAGCATGAATAATCTTTCTCTTCTGCAAACAGAGCCTGTATTTCACTCGGGTGCAGCACTTCAATGCGCTGGATCAGAGTCATGCTTCAGGTGGTTTATTCATCCGCGGTTCTGCACATCTATCTGTTTTGAATCTGTCCTCATAAAGCTTCAATCTTCATAAATTTTCAATATTAGCATCTCTCTGCTTTTATTAAGTTAACTTTTCTCACAGCTGTCTGGAACTGCCACGCCGCTATCTGTGTAAGGCATCAATAAATTATGATTTCTCGATTTCTCAGATGTGCCATTCAGATCTTTATCACTGTGGTTGAGCTGCAAAGGGTCAAGACTGGCTCTTCCCAATGCCTGTTCACCATATGTCCCACATATGCTTTAAATCTCGATTAAAACTTTCAGATGTGATTGAAAGTGAACTGCCCCATTCCAACTCTCAAATTAGATTTACAGATTAACAACAGAATGAATTACTGTGTGAGTCAAGGCTGTTAAAAGGGTTTAGGGTTAAGGTGTTTGGAGAGATCTGCTTTGGCAGGGCTTTTTGTTCCACGAACACAAGCTGTCACAGTAGCTGATAGATCTGCAAATCTCACAGATATGTTATTCATTAATGTGTATGTTGTTAAATACAGATAAAACATCACTATACTGTCAGACACAACCCAGATCATCTTGTGCCATTTGTGAATCTCGATGTGAAAGTTTGAGTTTATATATTAGTGTTAATAATGTGCTAAAGGTAATTTGTTTCGGTGTGGTGAAAGGTTATTTGTGGTAGTGGGGTTTTGTGGTTAAAGAACTGTAACCTGGGTTTTGTATATATGTGTTTATGGTTAATCAGTTTATTAGAGTGAACCTCTATTCACACTCTTACAGCTAACAACCTGACAAACACCTGACACTCAAATCTGTCAATCCATCTGCTACCACTCATACAAGCAAACACACACAACGCCCTAATTACTGGTCTAATTCGGACACCCTGTCTTTAGACTGGATATTTATTAGATAGCCCTACTGCGAAGATCTTTAAAGGAATATTCCGGGTTCAATACAAGTGCAAATACTGATTACTAACAAAATTGATTTAGGCTTGTCCCTCCTTTTCTTTAAAAAATAAATAAATAAATCTGGGTTACAGTAAAGTGCTTACTGTACAATGGAAGTGAATGGGGCCATCAGTAGACATCAAAATGCTCACTATTTCAAAAGTACAACCACAAGGCATAAACATTATGCATGTTAACATGAATTTAATGTGATAAAATTGCTAACTAATTTGTGTGTAAAGTTATATCCAATTTTACAACTAAGTTGCCATGACAATGCAATGTCAACGGACCCTAAAATGACTGTAAAAATTATGATTTAAACAACTTTACAGCTCAAATAATACATACGTGTTAAAAGAAGAATTAATGTAAGTGCTTTTATAAAATTGTATAAGCTTCACATTTCTGCCTTTAAACCCTCCACAAATTGGCCCCATTCACTTCAGTTGTAAGTGCCTCCGTCAAGGATAAAATATTATGCTACAAATGCTGTTGATTGATCGTAACTTGTATTGAACCTGGAATATTCCTTTAAAAGTCAGATGACTTTCTGTCTCTGTAATTCTGAGATTTTAGATTTCTAGAACTAGATTTCTTTGTCAGCACATTTTGAATTCAGAGAGCTTGAGAACAGAAGTCTTTTGGGCCTTATTCATGAAACAGAACAAATTTGTTTGTAAACGTTACTGAAACCGTTCTTACGTAATTTGTGACAGGGAGTACTCTTAAAGTCCTCTTTCACCCCAAAAATGAAAATTCTCTCATCATTTACTCACCCTTATGCCTGTTCAGATGTGTATGACTTTCTTTTTTCAGCAGAACACAAATTATGTTTTTTAGAAGAATATTCCGGCTCTTTTTTGTCAATACAATGCAAGTGAATGGGTGCCAAATGTTGAAGCTCCAAAAATCACTTAAGTCAGCATAAAAGTAATCCATATGACTGCAGTGGTTAAATTTATGTCTTCAGAATTTATTTAATAGATGTGGGTGAGAACAGATCCATTTATAAGTCTTTAAATACATTTTATTTAATTTATTAAATATTCCAGAGCGTTCAAAACAGCCCTCATAGTGAAATATTGCAAGGTAAGAAACTTGGCCCAAGCAGCAAAGCTGTTTATTTTGACCAACAGAGAGGGCATTAATATGACATTAATAACATGGGAAAAATAAATACAAATGTATAATAAAAGCAGGTCTTCTTTTTTAGTAAGTAACATGAAATTTCAATGACTCATTGACCACTGAACTTGGAATGTCCCCGTTTTTCATTTCAGAACTCTGGTCATCTTATTATGAGGCATACAATGATGTAAACAAAGGTTTGATGCTGTTATACTGTCCACAGGGAGGCGCTGTTGTGCTTATGAATTTACGCGGCAATGGTTGGTTTCCAGGTGGAGATGTGATAAGAAACACTTATCACATTAGTGGTGCAAAATATACTGAGAAAATGAACAGGCAGGCTCATTGACATGCTGAACTTTTCTATGAGTCCGTTATTACATCACACATTAAAGGAAATTTGCCACACTTTCAGTGTCAGGTAATGCTTGATGTTTGGGAAGTTATATTGCAGCATTATCACTTGCAGGCACATATCGTGAAGCAATACATGTGATTATGAAGGCTTCAATTCTTCCTTCCTGTTTGTGCACTTCTATTTCACAACAAATGTGTCGTCATGCTCTTGAATAAAAATGTGACCTATAATCAATTTCCTAGATTGTTCACATACATATGTGTGAAATGTCTGTGAAATGTCTGAAAACATTGCTCTGTGGAGGTAAAACGATCCAGAGTACATTAGTCAATGATTTGCAGGAGACACCTTACTAGAGGTCGGATATGAATAAATGAGTGATGGAAAGTGCTGATAAGCTTGAGAAGCTACAAATGTGCAGACCCAGACAGCAAACACTATACATACACACAGTCACACTGAGATCTGCTACCATAGTGAGCCTGTTGCCCCCCTTCAACGTCAACTGGGTGGGGTGTTAGTACTGTTACATCATGTTTACTCTTGGACTCTCTCTCTTGGCTAAACTGAGATTTTCTTGTTCTGATCTGGATATGAAAGGACCCTGTGTTCTGTTAATAATAATAATAAACTTTATTTTATATAGCGCATTTAAAGAGGCCTTTCAAGGTGCTTTACATAGAAAGGAAAAAAAAAATACAGAGCTTAATACAAATGGATAAAACACAGTAAATAAAATGATAGTTCTAAATTAATTGAATACAATAGTATCAATTAAAAGCCTCCCGGGAAAAAAAAACATGTTTTAAGATATGATTTAAATTCACTAAAAGTTCTGAGGGTAGAGAGTGTGTAAAAAAGTCTTGCTCCCACTAGACTTCAATTTATGAATGTGTAAGTATGTTTAAGTTGGAAGTGTGTCAGAGTCAAGACCTTGCTGTTTAATATTAGTGTGGAATTCAGGAAGCATTGTTGTATTGTACTTTCCCACGAGTAACAAACACACACACACACACACACACACACACACACACACACACACACACACACACACACTCGAGGTCTTAAACTCGCAGCTTTGCGAGAATCAATGAGAAGCAAAGCGTGAGAAGTGGAAACCATTTGAATTCGGCACAGAATTCTACATCACCGCCCTTGAATTTACTATAGTAATACAAACTGTACTTTAGGCAGAAATAGATTCATAATAAATATTATCATATCACTACTTCAGCACTATTACATTTGTCATAGGATACATTAGGGGAGTGAGGGAATATAATACATTTTTGTTTTAACTTATTAAAATATTTATATTTTGTATTTATTGTTTTTACATGTTTTTAGAGTATGTATACTGTTTATAAAAACAAAAATACCATAGTTTATTTTATAGAAATCATGTTACATCTAACCATGGTAGTGAAGAAGGGCTGGGGTAAGGGAATGAAGTAGGGGGGCATACATAAAAAAAAAAGGTTGAAAACCACTGATCTACACTGTCTCAGGTTGGTACTTTGTAATTTTTCTTCTTGTGGTTTGACTTCTTATACTTTTGGTTCTGGAAAATTGGCCTCATATATTTGTCTAATTGTGTACTTGGGTAATTTTGTCCAGTTACACCAAGAACACAGGCCTGGGTAGCTTAGTGAGTAAAGACGCTGACTACCACCGCTGGAGTTGCGAGTTCGAATCCAGGGTGTGCTGAGTGACTCCAGCCAGGTCTTCTAAGCAACCAAATTGGCCCACTTGCTAGGGCGGGTAGAGTTACTCCTTGTGGTTGCTATAATGTGGTTCTCACTCTTGGTGGGGCGCGTGGTGAGTTGTGCTTGGATGCCGCGGAGAATAGTGTGAAGCCTCCACAAGCGTTATGTGATGAGCTCCACCTACTTTGAAGCTGACAGTTGATTCCCGTTAGGTCAGTTTGATCAGTCAAAATGAACACATCAGCATGCTGAGGTAATAGTGAGCTGGTGCAAATGTACCTACATCTGTATGATCATTTGCTTAAAATAAATTTTTCAAGAGCATGTCATGTAATCAAATAATCTTAAGTGCCCATTCACTCATGTGCCCATAGTAAGATATGCCTATCCTCATTCTTTTGACTGTTTTCTGCCATTAACACTCTTTTATACACCCATTTTTGCAGTAGTATCAGTGTCATCATAAATTACAAAAACAGAGTGTAATATTATGTTAGTGCATTAGTGACATGAATTTAGAATGTAGGCCTAAAAAAGACCAATTACACATTATTTTACTGATCTCACATGAATTCTTCTCATTGAATGAGGATAAAGTCATTGATAACACATTTCAATGTCACATTAGTTTGTGCATTGTTTTACATGTAGCTTTAAGGTCCTAAAATAAAATGTTCCTCTAAATATCTCCCCCAGCAGTCTGAATGTTCGCAAACAGTATGTTGTTGCTCATTTTTTTAGAACTTCTTTTTACCTCTGATTGAAGATCGAAGAAGAACTTCTCCCATAAGTGTGCTGGGGCCTTTGTTGAATTGCTGATTTTAACAGTATATTGTAATATTCTGGCCTCTTTTCCAAAGAGCCCTGTTGTCCGCATACAGCAATCTTTCCATACCTGGTTTTACTTGACTGAATGTGTAATTTATCATTATATTAAACAAAACACTCCCTTGAGGTGTTCCCTTTTCAACAAGAAACACACTAGAACAAGATGTTCCCACACTGAACTGAATTGTTCATCCAAATAAAAAGTCTAGAACCCAATATTTGTTATCATCCTTTCCATTATTTTACACATTTAATGTAATTGCTAGATAGTTTTCCTATCATACTATAACATATCTCATCCTCCCCAGGAGAAGTTTCCTTTGTTCTACCATTTGCTCTTTTCAGTTCAATTAATGAGAATTTTACATCTACAGAACATTCACTTGTGTCACATTTCTCTAATACATTCAGACTTTCTCTTCTAATAATATTTCTACATTCTCTAGCCTCATCTGTCATAGTACTGCATCTATGAATCGTCACATACTTTAGCTAACATCTCTTACTTTTCTGTATTTGAAACAGCAAGTTATTCTCAGTTATTTAGAACAGGCATGATCAAATTCTTTCAGATTCCTCCTATATTTCTAATCATACTCCAACTATCAGAAATCTGTGTCTCCCATTCAATATTATTATTACAGAAATCCCTCAAATACTTCCTTTTTGCTATTCTTATGTTTCTCCTGACTGTAGCTTGAGCTCTTTTATATTTAACAAGATCTATAAATGGGATGATTTAACTATTTTAAAGGTTCTGTCTCTATCTCGAATAGCTGCTCCACATTCATCACCATTCCACCATGGCACAGCTTTACTTTATCCTGTTTTTGCTTCTTATATATATATATATATATATATATCTGTTACTGTTTTATGAAAAATGTTACTTATGCTTGAGTTATATCCTTCAGCTTCATCATCCTAATAAACTAATTCTATTAATCTATTACTACAGATGGCCCAAACTGTTTCCCAGTCTACACCTGTTAATTTCCAACTCTTTAATTTTCCTTGCTCTGTTTTTTAACCTATTCTATATTTTACTGGATAATGATCACTACCTACATTTGACTGCTTCATGACTTTCCAAATGCTTATATTTGACATACATATTTATTTCCAATACAAGAGTAAGATCTAGCATTGGTTCTTGACCACTAGCATAATTCAGTCTTGTGTCAGTGCCATAGTTAAGATAAACAAGCCCTTTTTCATAGAATATTTCCTCAGTTATATACCATGATAATCTACACTTTCACTCCCCCGTAGTGTTTTATGGGCATTTAAGTCGCCACACCAAACTACTTTAATGCCATCCAAATCTATTATATCTTCCAGTGTCTCTTCAGATAATTTTTTTTACATGGATTATACAAATTAATCACTTTAACATTATTATTACCTGTCCATATTTCCACAAAGACTGATTCCAATCCAACATTGTTTATTACTCTACAGCTCAGACCTTGTTAAATAAACATTGCTACTCCAGTTCCTGTCTTTACATACTACTGCATAACCCTGTAAAATAAGATTGATTTAGATGTGGCCTTAAATTCTTGCCCATTTGCTATGAGACTCCTCGTATTCCATTGTATTATTTCCAGCCCCATTACATATTTTCCCCATTGATTGCTTGCGTTCCTGAGGGACCACCAACAAGTGCTTCCTTAATTCACTCTACTGTTATCTCTTTTATATCAAGGTATTTTTCTGCTGCTCTTACGACAATTTTAATTCTTTCTGTTCTGCTTGATTTTTAAGCTGAACAATTAACCACTTCTGACAAAAGGTTACATATTTCACTTTGTCCACCAATAATTAATCTGTATTGACTCTTTTATATTTCTTCTAACTTTGCTGTGGCTACATTGTCAACATTCAGCATTGGGTTACTTTTGACTCTTTAAATAGCTTAAACATATGAAATCCCTTTCATCATTTTGATATTCTGTACCTTTATTGCTCTTTTCCTTACTATGCAACCCCCATAAGCACCGCTATGCTCTCCAAAGTTGCAACATTTACATTTTATTTTCTCTCCACATTCACCATATTGATGATCCTATCCTCATTCACCCACCTTTGCCTACCTGTACAAATTGCTGCCAAATGTACAAAACTTTGCATTTCTAACACCTTAATGGTGGTACATACTCTCTTACTGTATAATTCATGCATTCAACCATCACTCTCACTGGTAATACCTTCTCTTCAAAATGTATTAGTACTGACAAGCTATCTATTTTAAACCTCATTCTTTGCATATTGCAGTTTTTTTGACTTTGCCAGCCTTATCTCCTGATACATTTCTCTTTGTTTCTTTTTCCGATATTCTGTTGGCACTCCATATGTGACACCTTTCACCCTTTTCTCTATTCCCATCTTGAACATTTTACTGATTTCCCCACCAGTGTTTTTAATCGCAACATCATACAGTATCTCTCTGTTTACCATCTCTACAAAAAAACATTACGTTTGCATCACGCAAAGTCTTGGCTTATTTGATTTTACCCAATTTATTCTTCTGTGCTTTAGTTAATTTAAACGGATTCCTCGAGCTAGGCGACTCAAATTTTATGATAACCTTATACTCAACTTTTTGATTTTGCTGACTTCCTCCTCTACCATCACTATCCACACTGTGTCCATATGCATTAGTCCTTTTCCCTTTTCTACTTACTAACTGTTATTCTGATTGATTCCTACCTCCCTCTCCACCTTTATCCATCCCATCCAAATCCTGCTCACTTCTGATCCATAGTCACTTCCTACCATTTCTGCTCCAATCACAGTTCAGTGTTACCCAGACATTCTGCTTCCCCTGAGCCCCTTGTCAAGTTAAAAACAGTTCAACCTTTAAAAACATTTTGGAGACACCTGCATTCTGTCAGAGCCCAAAGAAATTGGAAAACACAATATGGTGGATGTAGAAAAGGAAGTTGTGCCTTACAGAAATCACCTGCCAGTTAACCCACGAACGTGTATGCACATTAGCTGGACCTCAAAAATAGCGATTATAAGCGGGATCTGAGCTTCAGAAGCACAATATATGATACCTTTGTTGTCAGATTTTTCTGCTGATTTGCAATGTTATTTGATCATAATCTTGACCAACTATTTTAGAAATGTTGGTCTTATCCCATACAAGTAGACAGGAGCTATACATTCATGATGGCCACTAAGTGGACTGACTTGCATTGAAAGGGACTATGGTTCTGTTCCATTAGGCGGTTTTTCTATTGTCTTTCTATGTACACACACGTTAGGGAAACGGCTTTGACCATTACGCCACATCTCGCTGTTTTTTCAGTGTCTCGCACAGGAGTGCCACGTTTGTTTAGACGGCGTGTCAAGGTAAAAAGTGTGTCAATGTTCTAAAACATGTTTCGAGACATCTGTATTCTGTTACATTCGTTGCATGCATCTAGTTTTTTAGAACAAGATTGCATTCAGTCTGAATGCCCCATTACATTGCGTTGTGTCTAGTTTTGAATGCAAGAACTCATTATGTGTGAACAGCCCCTTAAACAAGTGCACATGTAATGGGAGCCAGCTGGTAGATAGCTGTGGAGTTTCAAGAGGTGCACTAACGACTGACGCTAGAGGTTGTAGCCTTTAGCCTCCTTGTTAGTGCACCCGCCTCCCACGCTGGAGATGCTGGTTCGAGTCTCGTTCGGAGCGGGTAGAACTGGAGCGTCACACACACAAACAAGTCAAGCCTTATCAAGACCCTGTTAAGTGTTTTCTGCTGGCTGAGAGTTAGATCAAGGTCAAGTCTTTTTCCTTTTATAGTTAAGCTGGAGAGAGGAGTGTTTATAAACTAAGCAGTGAAAAACTGCTCTCTCTTTCTTTCTCTCACTTTCTCTGGAACTTTAACCTTAAGAATCTACCCAGGCCTGTGTGATTACATGTCTGGGGATAGTTAGAGTGCTCGTTTTATGTGTTCGCTTTCTTTTACCAGTGTAGAGATTGTGTATCACAGAGGAGAGGGGAGACGCTTGTTTAAAGCCATTCAAAGCCCATTATTGTTTACCTTTAAAATCAGTTATCTGAAATCTCTTTGTTGTTCTGTGTTCTTTGGGGAATTTGGTGCAGAATTCCCTTTGTGTATAGTGTTAACTTTTCCCATTAAAGAAACGTATCTCCTCCTTGTGAAGGGATTGTGGGATGTCCTGTATATTTTTAGGGCAGTCATCAGGTCATTTTGCCTCATCAAACGTGTGATCCAGATCTTGTGTACAGGTCATGTTCTGCTCATAAAGAATTTTTGAAGCCTCCCTTTTATTGATGACCTGCTTTCGTAGAGGAAATTTTTACAGTTTGTTATACTATATATAGAGTTTGCAGTTATGCATTGTTGGGAGGGTAACTTCTGAAATGTATTCCACTACAGATTACAGAACACATGCTGTAGAATGTAATTTGTAACATATTTAGTTAGATTACTCAAGGTCAGTAACATATTCTAAATACTTTGGATTTCTTCATCAGCACTGGTAGATTTTTTCACTTGTTTTGACTATAAAAACTCTGCCAGTACAGTAAGACAAAATACACATGTTAAAAATACATTCTCTGAAAAACCTAAATATATTATGCAGTGTTGTTTCTAAAACAAGATCAATCAAATTGATCTTGTTTTAAGGATATATTTGTAGGAAAACAATAAAAAAATTATTATCAAGAATAGGATTTTTGCCCTAATATCGAACTGGATTGAGCCTCGCTGCATTTGATGGGTGCCAGGTGCTATTTCACATGTAGAAATTCTCTTAACTAGTTAAGATCAATAGTTATTGGGAAATGAGGCCCAGAACTCTATACATGTGCGTGTCTTGGAGAAGTGCTTTTACTACACTCGTAAACAGTGGAGCTCACTGTGCACACATATGAAATCAGATGAGCATCGGTGGCTTTTCTTTAATTTGTTCTTCAAAATATAATCACTAATTTCTTGTCATACAGTATATCACTTCAAGAAGTCTTATAGGTCACCCTCCACAGTGGCTGGCACATCAGCAAAATTACCTGCCACTGTGCATGAAAAATCAGCATTTGGCAGGTGTTAATTTCAAACCTTGTTCACCAGGAGTAGGTTGTACGAAAAATTCTGGAGAAAGGAAATCAAAACAGTATCTATGACTTCAAGCTTTGCAATCACACCCACATTTTCTGCAGGAAAATTATATCTAGAAATTGTTATAGATCATGTGTTGGTGAATGGTGAGACACCTGGTGAGCCACTTGATTTTTAATAGGCCATAGGTTCCCGACCCCTGCCTTAGAAGATTCCCTGCTGGGGATTTCCCTCTGGAGCAGTCACGAGACAAGACCCTTCGGAAAGCCTTTGATCAAGTGAAAGTGATTGATGGTCAATGTCTCCAGCCAGATGTTGCACTCACTTATCCGTATTTTTCAATTATTAGAGATAGGTTGTATCGAATGATGCAGGATGCTCAGACAAAAGAAGATACAACACAGTTGTTGATACTGAGGAGTTGTTGGGAAATGCTATTCCAAATGGCTCATCATAATCCAATAGCTGGTCACTTAGGGTGAGAAAAAACAATAAACTGTCTAATGGTCCATTTCTATTGTCCGGGCATTCACAGGGATGTGTGCAGGTGGTGTGCGGCATGCCGTGAATGTCAGTTGGTGAATCCACTGGCCACCCCAAGAGCGCTATTGTGCCCTCTGCCAATAATCGAGATCCCCTTCGAGAGATTTGGTATGGACCTCGTCGGGCCATTTGAATGGACTGCATGCAGACATCGCTTTTTGTTAGTTCTGGTGGATTACACTGCGCAATATCCAGAAGCAGTGCCTTTGCGCAACATCTCAGCATGCAGTGTTGCGGATGCACTCTTCAAAATTATCTCCTGAGTGGGGGTTTCGAAAGGAGGTTGGCTACGGGAATTTGCACTGGAAGACAAAGTGGTTGTATTGTTCCCAACCTCGAGCTTCAAATGACTCACCAAGTGGCAAGGGCCCTTTGAGGTCACACGACGAGTAGATCTCGATTATGAGATGACTGGTCCAGCCCGGTAGTGCTGGTTCCTAAGATCGACAGGTCGGTCCAGATCTGCATGGATTGTCGAAAGGTAAACGTGGTGTCTAAATTTGATGCATAACCAATGCCTCGTATTGATGAACTGCTCGATTGGTTAGGCACAGCTCATTTTTATTCAACACTGGATTTGACTAAGGGCTATTGGCAAATCCCCTTAACCCCAATATCCCGTGAGATAAAAGCCTTCTCCACACCGTTCGGCTTACACCAATTCATGATGCTTCAGTTCGGTTAGTTTGGGGCCTCGGCAACATTCCAGTGGCTCATGGATTGAATCCTCGGCCCACACGGTGCTTATGCCGGCAACATCTGCGGGCTGTCCTGAGATTATTAAGATGAAAGGGGCTCACTGCAAACCCAAAGAAGTGTGCAATTGGGCGGGTGGAGTTACAGTACCAAATTGATAAAACCACAGCGATTGCAGCCTCCCCGAGACCTAAGACCATATAGGAGGTAAGACAGTTCCTGGGGCTGGCTGGCTATTATCGTAGGTTTGTACCTAAATATTTGGCTGTCACCAGTCCGCTGACTGATCTTACTAAAAAAGCATTACCAGATCCAGTCTAGTGGATGGTGCAGTGTCAACAGACGTTTATGCAGGTGAAAGCTGTAATTTGTGGCGGGCCGCTTTTACATACACCTGTCGTCTCTCTCCCTTTTTTTTTTTTACAGACGGACGCTCTCGCAGGTGGTAGAGAGGGAAGAACTGTCAGTGCTGTACATTAGTCGGAAGCTCTCTTTGTGAGAGACTAAATACTGCACAGTACAGAAGGAATGTTTGGCCATCAAGTGGGCAGTCCTCACTCTCTGCTACTACCTGTTGTGGCAGACCTTCACACTCTGTTCAGACCACAGCCAGCTCTGGTGGCTCCACCGCATGAAGGATACTAACACATGGATCACCCATTGGTATCTGGCATTACAGCCTTTTAAGTTCGAGGTGGTCCACAGACCAGGGCGCAGATGGCTGTTGTGGATTTCCTCTCCAGAAGGGGGGGTGGGGAGAATTGGGCAGGCCAGATGGCTCCCTGGCCTGAGTAGGGCAGTGGGGGTGTGTGGCGAGTACGTTGTTGAGCATCCGTCGAGGGAGAGGGGAAGCAGTAAGGATTCATCCCTGGGTGATAATTAAGTCTAACAGTTGTTTCTTGTTGCAGTAACTCGGGAAGAGCGATAAGAGGAGCCCATGCCAGAGCCCAGGGAGAGAGAGAATGCTAGACAGCTGAAGCAGCACGAGTGTGTGCGAGTGTGTTTAAAAACTATACAGACTATATTGTGAGTGAATACAGAAGTATGATGTTATCTGAACCCTGCTTCAACATTTATGCAATGTCCAGACCTGTTACATGCATATAGACAGGAAAAGAAACTTCAGCACTTTCAAAATCCATGATTAAACAGGATTAACTACATGATTTTGCTGAGTGGAAAACACTTCTCTTTGAAAAAAGGGAAAGGGAAAGTAACTTAAATGTAAAGTAATTAGTAATGTGATTAATTTGTCCATTAAGTAATCATTAATGTAATCTGATTTCAGAGAAGTAATATGTGATCTGTAATGGATTACTTTTTGGGGAATTTACCCAAAACTGCTCATTTGGTATTTTTTTTAATTGTATGGGTAATCTGATCTCTAGCATAAGGAATTGCAGTTTTTTTGTGCTTTGCTTAACAATTTTGTTTCTTTGTTAGTCAAGTATAATTTTGAAAAACACGAGGGCTTCAGTATCCTGCTCCTTAGAAAACTGGTATCAGGAAAGAGCACCTTTTGACCTTCAAAACCTTTGTTGACATGTAGTGGATAGACTATGTTACCTGTAACGTATGACCTTGTCCTGTTTTTCTGTTTCCCCTTTGTCTTCCATTTTGATACTTTCGTCACTCCATAGTTTTCACTTTTGAACCTTCTGTACCTCCATAGTCTTGTTAGCCATCGTGTTCATTGTTCATTGTTCTCACCTGTCCTCGTTAGTTTCTCATTGGTTTCTGTTCATCACCTTATCATGTTATTTTGAGTTCTGTTTGTTCATTGGTCCCTTCTTGTATTTATACCCTGCCTTTTCGTTCAGTCACTGTCGATCGATGTTTGTTGTTATGAATGTTAGTTTATGTTGTAAGCCTGCTCTGTGTTTCCTGCCCTTGTGCTCTGTTCATGTTTATGTCCCCATCGCGGGTGTTCCTTTGTGTTTGTTTAATTAATAAATATACTGCGTTTGGATCCTCAACCTTGTCTTCCTCGTTGTCCCTGCTAATTCGTAACATTACCCATATAACAAACAAAATGTATATTGATCATTGTAACAGATGTTCATATTTGGATCAAAATGAGGAAGCGGGAGATGGCGATTCCAACATAGAATGTCTTTTAATCAACTCAAAAGGCGTTCACTTTACAGCACAATGGTGCATCTTCACACGCACACTAACTCATGGTTCTACAATATAAATGATCAACGGCAATGGCCAACACACATGCAGCTTCTCAGCTGGGCTCTCTCCCTCTTTCGGTAGACTGGGTCGTCTTTTATCTCCCCCGACTCTCACTGTGAACATGGAAATGGTAATTAGTCACAATTCATCTTAGGTGCATGTCCTTACCGCTTTCTCCCCAGACAGGTGCTCTACCATACCCTGACCTCCATATACTGCCACCACCTGACTCAGGCTGAGGGAACCGTCTGAACTGCCCACTCCCCTCCCTTTTCTGTAGGGGAAGTCTGCAACAGCCTTCTGTGCCCCCAGTCAGTGGACCACCACAAACTTAAATGGCTGGAGTGCCAGTTACCAACGGGTGAGCTGGGCTTTGGCCTCCTTCATGCGGTGGAGCCATTGGATCATGGCATGGTCCGAACTGAGGGTGAATGCTCATCCAATCAAACAGTAGCGGAGGTGACGGAGAGAGGAGGTCTCAGCGAGGGACCAGGATAAAGTGATTGGCTTTCACCTCCGGTTCGAGCTCCTCCCACTCCAGAAATACCGTCGCCAAGGATATGGGAACTGCCTCTCTCCATGGTTTTAGTAGGTTGAGTTGGTAAATTTGATGAGCCCCACCTCTATTAGTTCGCACTACCTCTCGCCGTGTGACCTCAAAGGGCCCTTGCCACTCTGCGAGTAATTTTGAGCTCTGTGGGTAGTAATTGATCAATGACTTCATCTCCCTGTGCAAACTCCTGTAGTCGCGGTCCCCTCTTATACAACCGGGACTGACATTCTTGCATCTGTAGCAAATTCTCCTGTGATAGACGCCCCTGTGTGTGGACTTTTGCTCTCAAGTCAAGAATGTATTGAATTTCATTTTTTGCTTTGTGAAGGTCCCTCCTCCCAATTTCCTTCATGACATCTAAGATGCTTAGTGGATGGGCGAGGTGGGAACTAACCACAGCTTCTTCCCCCACCTGAGAAGAAGAATGGATAGAGCTGGGGGAGAGACAGACAGGAGTGTTAGTACACCTTGAGGCCGTGGCACCGGGGAACGGGATAGGTCGGAAAGAAGGAGGGGACCACAGAGAGAGAGAGAGAGAACGGGATGCGCCGGCCCCCAGTAACTCCACTAAAGGGTCCCCGCAACTGCACTGCTTAATCCAGTGATGCCGGTCGGAGACACTGGACCCACTCTGCAGTTCCTTTTGGTAGTTGGGAGACAAATTGTTCCAGGATAACGAGAACGATGACACCCCCAACGTCGCTGGGCTCCTCAGCCAGCACCCACCGCCAGTAGGTGTCGCGGAGCTGTTGAGTGAAGGCAAACAGGCGGCCGACTTCGCTCAGCGTCAGGGATCGGAACTGCTGGTGATGCTCTTCTGGACTGTGGCCAACCTGCTGCAGAATGGCTTTCTTCAGCTCAGGATACCTCAAGAGTTTGTTGACCGGGAGTTGTTGGGCTGCAAATTGGGCCTCCCTGGTCAGCAGTGGTAGGAGCTGGACTGCCCATTGCATCCGCAGTCATTTCAGAGCTTGGGTCATGTGCTCGAAGAGCTCCAGAAAGACCTCCGGGTCATCTTGTGCCCTCATCTTCACCAGCATCACATGGGGGTTTGCTGCTGCCAGGGTCACGAAGTGCGCAGCTCGAATCTATGTTTGTAGCCTGCTAGCTTTTTTATCATCGCTTATCTCTCTGTTTTTAGCTTTTAATCCTTAACATCTGCCATTTTTCAGCGTTCATCGGGTGACTTTATAGTAGTGTCACTGAATGGCTGGTTGTCTGAGTGGTGTCCGGAGAACAGCACAGGATTTATAGATAATTGGAAGAGTTTTTGGGGTAGAACTGATCTGCTAAAGAGAGACCGACTCCATCCCTCCAGGGAAGGTGCCGCTCTCCTCTCTAGTAATTTGGCTCTTGTCTTAATAATGAAGTCTTGCTACAATTTACAGTGAAGTTGTTGGTGTTATTTAGAATACAGGATATAAGTATTTTGAACTAATTATGCTTAATGTGACAGATATAAATAAAAAAAGTTGTTTTTGTCCTTGCCACAGTTTATAGATCACCCGGGCCTTATTCTGATTTCCTTGGTGAATTTGCTATTTTTTTTATCAGATCTTGTAGTTACTGTAGATAGAGCTTTAATTGTTGGTGACTTCAACATTCACATAGATAATGAAAATGACACATTAGGATTTGCATTTATCGATATTCTCAACTCTCTTGGAGCCAGACAAAATGTGACAGGACCAACTCATCGCCATAATCATACACTAGATTTAATTATGTCATATGGTGTTGATGTTTATATTATAGAAATTCTTCCACAGAGTGAAGATATCTCAGATTATTACATTGTCTCTTGTATGCTGCGATCAGATAATGTTACTCAATCTACAGTACACCAAGCTAGCATTCAGGTATAACTATTCTTTTGACCACTAAAGTTAGCTTCACTAATAATCTTCCAGATCTATCTCATACACTCAGTAAGCCCCAAAGTCTAGAAGATTTTGATGGAATAACAAAAAATATAAATACAATCTTCTCTAGCACTCTTGATAGTGTTATCCCCCTTCGATTAAAGAAAATGAAAGAAAAAAGCCGGCAACATGGTACAATGATCACACTCATGCTCTAAAGAGAGCAGCTCGGAAAATTGAGTGCAAGTGGAAGAATACAAAATTAGAGGTATTTTGCGGTGCATGGAAGGAGCTACAGACAGGCTAAAAGCTGCCAGGTCAGCATATTTTTTTTAGCAAACTCATAGAAAATAACCACAACAATCCTAGGTGTTTATTCAGTACTGTGGCTAAATTTGTTAAGAATAAAGCCTCAACAGAACCAGATATTCCTAGAGTAATGACTACATGAATTTCTTTACTGATAAAATTTAAATAATCAGAAATAAAATTTATTTGAATCCTAATCCCTGTAATCTCAGAATCTCTTCTCAATATTATTAACTCCTCGTTATCCTTAGGACATGCCCCCAAGAAACATGGCAGTTATCAATCCGCTTATTAAGAAGCCATAACTTGATCCTGAAGAACTGGCTAATAATATACCCATTTCAAATCTCCCATTTATGTTGAAAATACTAGAAAATGTAGTGTCCTCCCAACTATCTTCATTTCTAAAGAGAAATAATATATATGAACAATTTCAGGTTTTAGACCCCATCACAGTACAGAGACTGCACTTATCAGAGTTACAAATGACTTGCTCTTATCATCTGATCATGGCTGTATTTCATTTCTAGTGCTTTTAGATCTTAGTGCTGCATTCGACACAATAGATCACAACATTTTCTTGAATAGGCTGGAGAATTATTTTGGCAGTTGTGGTCTTTCATTAGCATGGTTTAGGTCCTATTTAGCAGACCGCTACCACTTTGTCTATGTAAATGAGGAATTGTCAAACCAAACAAAAGTTAAGTATGGAGTACCACAGGGATCAGTTGTAGCGCCTCTGCTTTTCTCCTAGTATATGCTTCCCCTGGAGATTGTATCAAGGTTAAGGTTGGGAAAGGAGGAGACGGGAACTGGCTGATCAGTCAAAATAATATTTAATAAGAACTTAAACGAAAAGACACACACAACCCTAACACACATATGCCAGCTGCATGTGGCTGTCTCTCTCCCGAACTGCCACGTTCCGCCGCATTTATCCCCCTCCTCGGCTGATTAGCCCAATCGGGGCCGGGCGTGTGTAGTCACGACCTGGCCCCGCTCTCCTCCTCGTCATAGAGATATTATCTGGAATCGTGGAAACTCACTGTTATGCCGTCGATACCAAACTTTATATTTCTTCAAAACCTGACGAAATTTCACAATTCTCCAAATTAGCAGAGTGTATCAGGCCAGAATTTTCCTTCTACTCAATTCTGACAAAACAGAGGTACTAATTATTGGACAAAAACAAGCCAATAAAATATAATTTCACTCTCGATGTATGTACTGTTAAATCGTCTTCAACAGCGAAGATTTAGGTGTGATATTTTATATCAATCTGTCCTTTAAAAATCTAATTACCAATGTTTGTAGAACAGCATTCTTCCACCTAAGAAATATTGCTAAATTACGACACATGCTCTCTGTTGCTGATGCCGAATAACTAATTAATGCGTTCATGACCTCAAAACTGGATTATTGTAATGCATTACTGGGAGGTTGTCCGGCAAGATCAATAAATAAACTTCAATTGGTTCAAAATGAAGCAGCCAGTGTGCTGACTAGAACTAAGAAATATGATCATATTAGCCCAATTTTATCGTCATTACATTGGCGACCTGTTAAATTTTGAATTAACTTTAAAATTCTGTTAACTACTTACAAAGCTTTGAATGGTCTAGCGCCGCAGTACTTAAGAGACCTTCTACCACGCTACATTCCATCATGTTCATTTTGATAGCAAAGAGGTAGATCCTTTTCATTTTTGGCTCCTAAACTATGGAATAGTCTCCCTAACACTGTTCAAGATGCAGACACACTCACTCAGTTTAAGTCTAGACTAAAGACTCATCTGTTAAGCCAGGCATACACCTAAATTATCCTTCAACTCACAATAAGGCTACTTTAGTTAGGTCTACCAGAACCAGGAACATTGATCACGATCTATAACTCTGCAATAAATTGAATGGCTAATATTATTTTATTTGTTTCCCTGTCTCAACCTCGGGACTCCTGTCTTGAGGTCACCAGAACCAGCTGGATCCAGCTCCATTCCTGCTTGGTGTCAGACTCCACTGCTACGTGTCTCTGAGTGATGATGACTAAATGCAGCCGGTGCCAGCCATACATCACTTCAGTCTATTATGATGGACTTCAGAAGATAAACTGATGCCAAATCAAACCATAAGACATGGGATATGTCATATGCCATTGTCTGAACCTTGGACAGGTGTTAGAGTAATTTCAGCCCAGGTATGAGCCTTACCGCTTTCACTCTCTCGCAGACAGACACATGACCACGCCCCCATGCCACACACACACACACACACACGTGTGTGTATATATATATATATATATATATATATATATATATATATATATTCACTCACCTAAAGGATTATTAGGAACACCTGTTCAATTTCTCATTAATGCAATTATCTAATCAACCAATCACATGGCAGTTGCTTCAATGCATTTAGGGGTGTGGTCCTGGTCAAGACAATCTCCTGAACTCCAAACTGAATGTCAGAATGGGAAAGAAAGGTGATTTAAGCAATTTTGAGCGTGGCATGGTTGTTGGTGCCAGACGGGCGGTCTGAGTATTTCACAATCTGCTCAGTTACTGGGATTTTCACGCACAACCATTTCTAGGGTTTACAAAGAATGGTGTGAAAAGGGAAAAACATCCAGTATGCAGCAGTCCTGTGGGCTGAAAATGCCTTGTTGATGCTAGAGGTCAGAGGAGAATGGGCCGACTGATTCAAGCTGATAGAAGAGCAACTTTGCCTGAAATAACCACTCGTTACAACCGAGGTATGCAGCAAAGCATTTGTGAAGCCACAACACGCACAACCTTGAGGCAGATGGGCTACAACAGCAGAAGACCCTACCGGGTACCACTCATCTCCACTACAAATAGGAAAAAGAGGCTACAATTTGCAAGAGCTCACCAAAATTGGACAGTTGAAGACTGGAAAAATGTTGCCTGGTCTGATGAGTCTCGATTTCTGTTGAGACATTCAGATGGTAGAGTCAGAATTTGGCATAAACAGAATGAGAACATGGATCCATCATGCCTTGTTACCACTGTGCAGGCTGGTGGTGGTGGTGGTGGTGTAATGGTGTGGGGGATGTTTTCTTGGCACACTTTAGGCCCCTTAGTGCCAATTGGGCATCGTTTAAATGCCACGGCCTACCTGAGCATTGTTTCTGACCATGTCCATCCCTTTATGGCCACCATGTACCCATCCTCTGATGGCTACTTCCAGCAGGATAATGCACCATGTCACAAAGCTCGAATCATTTCAAATTGGTTTCTTGAACATGACAATGAGTTCACTGTACTAAAATGGCCCCCACAGTCACCAGATCTCAACCCAATAGAGAATCTTTGGGATGTGGTGGAACGGGAGCTTCGTGCCCTGGATGTGCATCCCACAAATCTCCATCAACTGCAAGATGCTATCCTATCAATATCTAAAGAATGCTTTCAGCACCTTGTTGAATCAATGCCACGTAGAATTAAGGCAGTTCTGAAGGCGAAAGGGGGTCAAACACAGTATTAGTATGGTGTTCCTAATAATCCTTTAGGTGAGTGTATATATATATGTATAGAGAGAGAGAGAGAGAGTCAATTGTGTTTAACCAGTGAGAAAAACAAACTTTGGTGCTTAAGATGATGGTGCTTTGTCAGACCATTCAGGTACAGGTGACTGTTCGGTTACAGGTGACAGCTGGTCCTCTGTGTGAGAGAGAACTCTGTGTACGCCCACTTGAATTAAATTACCGGGCTGAAAGACAAGCACTTTTTTACTCCATAGTCAGCAGAATGGAGATCCGGCATATCTCGGGTTTGATGTTACAAAAGACAATGAGCTACTGACCATGAGTCTGACAAGGTAATTAAAAGTCACTGAAGAAGAAGAAATACGAAAAGGAGAAAAAACATATAACTACTCTAAAAAGATTGTGGTGGTAGCACAAAGTTTGTAGGTTCTGTTCCTGATAAGGTTTAATGTCAATATCAACACTGTGCTCTTTAGCAAGACATAGGACATCAGGTTCCTCAAGGTGGCAGATCCAGAGATAGTTTATTATTATAAAAGGCATCTGCTTAATTGCATGGGGCTAAGATGCACAAACTGAATTACGGTGGTCGGAAGATAGTTATGTCTGTCTGTGTTGATATCTTGATGACAAATTATAATATAATAATTGCCATGACATGGCCCTCGTGATCCAATAGTTTCCATTTCTTAATCTGATCTTTTTCTGATCTCTTCTTCTGGCTGAACTTTTCATCTCCCTCTGTGGTGCCGTACCACTATGGTCATTATATTGTCATAGCAACACTGACAGTAAGATGAAGCCTGTGTGCTGGGAGCAGTGCATTATTGATCAGTGCTAATGAGTTAAAGATGTGGCAGATTGTGTAGAAGGATTTTGTCAAAGCTGTGGTAATTTAACACACCCATGCTGTCTCTCTCTCTCTCACATCTTATGTGTGTTTTTGTTTGTGTTGAGTGTTGCCTCTGGAAACAGAGCACACAAATAAGGCAAGCAAATCAATTGTGACAGCTCAGAGCAGTCATCTGTTATCAGAAAAATACTTTTTTGGATATTTGCATATCCACTTAGGTGCTCAGTCCCACACAGCAAGACCTTTTCTAAATATAATTTATCCTCTATAATTTATCTTTTCTAAAAATATTAGAAAAATAGTTTTCCTAAAAATGTATGGCAAAATATGTTTGCCAGCGGGACTAAATAATACCAAGCTATAGAAAGTCAGATTTTTTTTTTATCAAATTGTTTATTATGCTTTCAGGAGTGTTGTTTATTTATGTTTCTGAGACATTACAGGAAATAAGTATTATTATTTCTGATTCAACGTAATGGCCAATATCATCCAATCAATGACAACCATGTTAAATAAAATGATACTCTATCAATTCTGAATCTATGTACTGATTACTATTGTCCCATGTCTGCCAAACATGTTTAGTGCTTCAGACATCATCAGCAGCATGAAACTGAACTTTTGGTCAGATTTTATGAGTGAATGCACTTAGCTACATAGAAAGCAATAGGATCCTCCCTGGCTCTAGTGAATGACTTAACCTCCAGAGTCCTGTCTGTTTGCACTGGTCTCAGATCAGTTCAAAATGCACTTTATTTTAATCCTAACTCCATATAAAGCCTCTGAAAGCAAAATGTTTTCATTTTTTGGATGAACCCATTGGTATAACATTTTCAATGTGACTGCACAATAAATATAGGATTTCTGAGGAAAAAATTCACCAAAGAACACATTAGTGTACATTGTATTTAGTAATGTGCCATTTCACGATAAATTTATCAAATTAAAAAAATGGCATATCGGATGAAACTAGAGACTCTAATCTTTGGACTTAAGTAGGTTTCAATGGATAAACATAATAACGTTTCTTAACAGATGTAGTTTTGTTGGCATTTCTCTCAAAGACAAACTCCACTGTGATCAGCGCCATGTTGTTTTGTAACATGACTCTGTACATCAAAAGAAGAGTCTTCTGAACCGAGATCAGTCGGTTTAAATTAATTTAAATAATGCGTTACGTATAGTGAAGGCAAAATACAATGTCCAATAGGAAATCTTATTTTTAAGGATCTTTAGAAATTTTACTTTTATCAGGAAAGCAAGATTTAACTTTGTTCAAAAGGACTGTATGATTATGTTGAACACTCTTCTAAAGTCTCAGAAATGTGGCATATAAAAGAAAAATACCATCAGACATGCTTACTCCTTTAATTATTAACCCACATACAGTAAATAATATTTGACTTCAATATATCATATTCAACATTCAAACTTAATAACGAGCATTCAAAATGTATGCAAAAAAATATTTTTGCATTATTGTGCCTACATTTATTTAGTTTTTTGCATAATCTTTCACAAACAGCAGCCTATGTGCTGCAATTGTGGATGGGGTCCAGTTCATACTGTTAGATCTTTTATTGTAGATCATATTTGACCTCGTACTTGTCATACCGATTGCACCATTTCCGCATTTACCACAAAAAAAGTTCAAATATACCAACAGCAGCTGCGGGTCAGTTGGGTCTAATAGAGCAGATGCGATAACATGATGGTGATCTGTGAAATATAATTATTTATGTCAAATCCTGTTTTTCCAGTTCCAATGGTCCTGATGGAAATTTAAAGAAACCCAAATCTCAAATAATGTAGGAAATGGGAGTTTCAGCACAAACAGCACTTTTTGGGTATTTTCAACTCAATTTGAGTGAAGTGCTTTGAAGGCAGTTTTTTCTGGGCTGCTAAAAGAACCTGGAAGTGCCGAAGTGGAGTGTTTGTTTGTAAACAGTAACGTTATGTATTGTATTCCTCAATAGTTCCTGTGGAAATGAAAGATAACTATACTTCCTTTTCAAAATGTGTTGGAAATAAACATATATAACTGAAAGCACCACCACACTCCTAGCTTTCATGCATACAGCATGACAACGGACAGCCTAGATGATGAGTTTTACATTCCACAAAGACACTGCAGGAAATTAAGCCTAATAGTCTGTGCTTAATGTCAGTTAAAACAACAACCCTTAGGAAGATACAGAGCTAATAGTATCAAATGGAGAAAAAAAAAGAGTCTGCCTTTTGCTCTGTGTATCTGTGTGGTAAAAAGAGTGGCTTGACATGCTTCAAGCGCACATGAACAACATGAAACCATTTATCATATATCATAAAGGCACAGAAACAAGAAGAAGAGCAGCAACAAACCTTCCAACACTTCTGAGATGAAAGAAAGTCTCTGTATGGGCTTGCCATGGAACAATTCTACATAATTTAAAACAAGTAATCAGAAAGAGAGAGGAGGGTTTTCTTTGAACAGGCTCAAGGAGGAGTCTTGTGTACAGAACATACACTCAGTGTCCCTTGTTCCGTTTCCGTGGTTCTGTTTCCCCTGGTCATGATAATGCTCTCTTCCTTACCGTCTCTATGGCTACTGGCTTAGCAAAAAACATTAAGGATTCTACTGTACAAAGCAAATGTACACAAGCAAAATTCGGCAAAGGGATTTCGGCATGCCACAAACCCATAGAACAAAGCACATTTTGTTCTCCCCTGTATTTCTTTGTGGATTAACATTTTAATATTGGTAGACTTAACTCAGCTTATTGTGTGAACAATTATGCAGAAGTTGGGAAATTATACTGAATATTTTGAAGCAAAAAATAGGAATATGTACTAAATTATTACTATTTTACTATTGGCATTTTAAAAAAATCACAGTTTAAAGCAGTCATTTCTTAATTAGTTTTAACTGAGAATATGTTTTCTTTGTTTTTTCTTTATCTTTTTTTGTAAAGATAATAATGACATATCTCTCTCTTCTATAGCATTACCCAGACTGAAAAGATATATTTTATTTATTATTGATCTTTGTTTCAGCAACACAATTCTAAAAGCATTATAACAAATATAGTATTCCCCCATAAAACTGGAATCGATTTGAGCACTGCTTGTAAACACTGTGAGCGATGCAGTTCTTACACTCAACACTATACACCCACACTACTGATATTTCAAACACACACACACACACACACACACACACACACACACACACACACACACACACACACACACACACACACACACACACACACACACACACACACACACACACACACACACACACACACACACACACACACATGTTGTGTTTCCATGTTTTATGGGGACTTTCCATAGACATAATGGTTTTTATACTGTACAAACTTTATATTCTATCCCATAAACCTAACCCTATCCCTAAACCTAACCCTCACAGAAAACTTTCTGCATTTTTACATTTTCAAAAACATAATTTAGTATGATTTATAAGCTGTTTTCCTCATGGGGACTGACAAAATGTCCCCACAAGGTCAAAAATTTCGGGTTTTACTATCCTTATGGGGACATTTGGTCCCCACAAAGTGATAAATACACGCTCACACACACACACACACACACACACACACACACACACACACACACACACACATCACAAGCTGTGAATCCTCAATGGATGTATTTCCTTTAAACTATCTCTTCCACAAAAAGTCAAAATCCCACTGTAGGAATGGCCTAAAATAGGACTAAAAATAATACACTCTTTATTTTAGACCCAGTTGTAATATTGAACTGTTTGAGATTCTGTTCATGCATTTACAAAATTTGACACAAAACTTGTATAATACACAGAACTGGGAGATAAATGTTGCCATTTAGTCCTTTGTTCTGGGAGCACTCCAGATAGAGATTGACTTTTTGAAAGTCAAATTTGACCTGCCATGATAGCTTTGCAATATTCAACAGGGCAGAAACAGTGGCTAAACTCTAAGCAAGAATGTTTACTGGTTTTGTGTGACAATTGTTTTTAACTTTTTCTAAGACTTCTTAAACAGTACCAGGAAACATTATTGTCTGAATTTTATTATCGTAGGATGAGCCTTGGCTTATAGGGGAATTCTCAGAGTTAACAGCCTCAGTGTGCTTTTATGGGACTGAAGTAATACCTTTAAAAGCAATAAGACCTATGGCCATTAGTGTTTTCAAGTTGACAATATATGATGACAATCTCTTAATCTGCACTTACTGAGCACTTTATTAGGAACACTATGGACCTAATAAAGTGTAAAACGTGTTCTTGTGCTGTTGTAGCCCATCCACCTCAAGGTTCGTTGTACATGTTCTGCTCACTACAATGGTACAGAGTGGTTATCTGAGTTATCTTAGCCTTTCTGTCAGCTCAAACCAGTCTGGCCATTCTCCGTTAATCTCATCAACAAGGCAGAACTGCCGCTAACTGATTTTTATTTATTTTTTCGGCACCATTTGGAGTAAACTCTAGAGACTGTTGTGCATGAAAATCCCAGGAGATCAGCAGTTACAGAAATAATCAACCCAGCCCATCTGGCACCTTCAATCATGCCACCATTGAAATCACTGAGATAAAATGTTTTCCTCATTCTGATGGTTGATGTGAAAATTCACTGAGGCTCCTGACCCATATCTGCATGATTTTTTGCTAAATCTCTGTACCTCTGCCACACTATTGTCTGATTAGATAATCGCATGAATGAGTAGGTGAACAGGTGCTCCTAATAAAGTGTTCAGTGAGTGCATAGTTCAGTGTTTTTAATGTGCAATTGAGATGTCAGAGAGAGTGTTGTCAGAGGAGATTTGCTTAGATGACTACATTGGCCAAAAACCAGTGATGAGGTTAAGTCGTAGTATAACTCAACGACTCCCAAACACACATCAAACCTTTAAGCCTAAAGTGTTAAACGGCACTCAACAGTTGAATTATTACACTCTTCAAACCTCAAAGCACCCTCAACTACTGGTGTTCAGTTTGTCAGTAAAAGGATCTTTAGTTAAATGTTAACTCCTGAGCTAGTGTGTAGGAAGTACCAATATATAATTTGCATAGACTGCTCTTTTATTAACCACATAGTCATGTAGTATGAGATGGAAACCTCACTTCAAATAATATGGGTTGCTAACACAGAGATTGGTTCAATCTCACAAAGACATGACCCAGAAACTAGAGGGTCCTCTTGAGATCACAAACCAGCTTCATGAACTGTAGAGAGTTTACATTGCCCCAGGGGGGCTGTCTCTTCAGTGACTGTAGTGTAGGATACTTTGGATATTAAAAATGTCAACTAAATGTCAAGTTCCGTATCATGACAAAGAGAGCAGTAGGTTTGACATTTTACTTACTTGACTTAGAATGCTTTAACATTTTATTTAATTTATGATACAGTATGTTGCCATAATATCAGGGCCGTAACCACAATATACAATAATCAGATATGGCCAAATTCCCCCCCTTAGAAAACTTTAAGCCTAAAATGTTTAACAGTACACAACAGTTGAATTATTACACTCTTCAAACCTGCTGTTCTGCTGCAGTCCATTATGCAAATATGTCTAATTGTCATGAAGTTTTTACAGGTAATTTTAAGATAGCCAATCAAATCAATTAAGGCAGGTCTCATTGAAGCTAACGCTCGGTCTTATCATTTACTCACCCTTATGCCATCTCATATGTTCTGCAGAACACAAATTAAGATTTTTAGAAGAATAATTCAGCTCTGTAGATCCATGTCATTCAAGTGAATGGGTGCCAAAATGTTGCCGCTCAAAAAAGAACATAAAGGCAACATAAAAGTAATCCATGATTAGTATTTAAGTCAATTTTGCTATTAATTCTTCTCCCTGCCCAGTAGGGCATGTACGCATGAAGAATGTGTAGGTTAAAGTTAAAGTGGAGGATGACTGAGCAGGGAGGAGAATTAATAGTAAAAATTTACTAAAATATTGATCCATTTCTCACCCACCCCTATCAAATTGCTTCTGAAGATATTGATTTAACCACTGGACTCAATTGATTACTTTTAATCCATGTGATAATTGGAGCTTCAAAATTGTGGCACCCATTCACTTAAAGTGTAAGTACAAACAGAGTTGAGATATTCTTCTAAAAATCTTCTTTTGTGTTCAACTGAAGAAAGAAAGTCATACACATCTGGGATGTGTAGTAAACGATGAGAGAATTTTCATTTTTGGTGAACTATTCCTTTAACAAATGAAGACTGCATGCATTCACTGTGAAAATACTGTGGCTGGATTAAAAAGTTACAATAAATCAACACAGTCTTCATAATTTGGGCTTTCGGAAAGTTTGCATTATTTGAATGCAATCGCACATATTTGTGATGATTATATTGACCGTGAACTGAAAACAATCATGGTTGAGTTTGAAGTGGAACACTACATATTCTTATTGTTTTTGTCATAGTCTGATGTGGCTGAAGCAGTTAAAGCAGTTTGGGAAGTGTGCCATTGCGAACACAGCCATTTTCCCTGTAACACGGTCCAAAGTGGCAGCTCTCTGGCATGGTGAGCAGCATTGAGTGGAAAAGAGTAGCGAAAAGATTCTTGAAGATTGTAAGATTCCTAAGAGGGTGAGTAAATAATTATCTTTTTTTTTTGCCAGCTAACACATTCGTGTTATTTTACAGATACATTGATTTAATACATTGATAAAATACATTGATTCTTGTATTTTAAAATTTTTAGGGGCCTTTATCACATTTAAAGCCTTTATTCAGAAAATTATTGCATTTAGCACCTTTATTATTTTAAAGGACTTAACGACCAAAGAGGACCAGTATGTTTGTGACCTCAACACCCGTGACCCCCACCACCAAAATGGTTTGATCCCCCTATGTACAAGACATGGTTATGGCTTGCATAATATCATTCATTTCAAAACAGTAAGATGTCCCTGCACGCACACGCACGCACGCACGCGCGCACACACACACACACACACACACACACACCATGTTCCATGTTTTATGGGGACTTTCCATAGATATAATAGTTTTTATACTGTACAAACTTTATATTCTATCCCCTAAACCTAACCTTACCCCTAAACCTAACCCTCACAGAAAACTTTCTGCATTTTTACATTTTCAAAAAACATAATTTAGTATGATATATAAGCTGTTTTCCTCATGGGGACCGACAAAATGTCCCCACAAGGTCAAAAATTTCGGGTTTTACTATCCTTATGGGGACATTTGGTCCCCACAAAGTGATAAATACACGCTCACACATACACACACACACACACACACACACACTTCCTGTCTGCCTGTCCTGTTTTCCCCTCTTGGTTGACAATTCATTATTACTTTAGAAACACAAACTCAAGCCAGTAGGATTCAATAGCTTGGGTCCAGCACACCGCATAGAACTTACTAAAAAATATATAATGCTATTTAAATTCAGAATTTGTTCATTCTGGCTACAGGGGATATAGTAGATCTGCTTGTATAGGTGCTGTCTGGGGCCCTATGTGTTAGGGTTAGAACACACATATCCATTCCAGACATACATAAATGGTATGTCTTCAATTAAAAAACTTATTTTGTTCATAACTACGTTTAATTTGTGTACCAGGATACATTAGATCTGAAGGCATTCAGACAGGTCTGTTAAAAATTGAGCAACTCAAAATCTTCTCCTTTCTAATTAATCTAATCACACTAACAGTGCCGTCATGTCATCATTCTTTCATCACCCAATAATGAGACATTTAGTTTCCTCTCATCTGCCATTTTCACTCTGAATCATCAGAACAGTGCAGTTTTATCTGTTTTTATCTCAGATCTGCATGTGTGGACACTTTAATGTGACATCATCTAAAAGGAATATTCTGGGTTCAATACAAGTTGAGCTCAATCGACAACATTTATGGCATATTGTTGATTGCCTCAAAAAAAGCTTTTTACTCATCCCACCTTTTCTTAAAAAAAAGCAAAAATCACTTACAATGGAAGTGAATGGGGCCAATTTTTGGAGGGTTTAAAGGTAGAAATATGAAGCTTGTAATTTTCTAAAAGTACTTACATTCATTTTTCTGTTAAAACTCTTATATTATTTGAGCTGTTAAGGTGTTTAAATCATAATTTTAGGGTTATGCACCATCATGGCAACAAGGTTGGAAAATTGGCTATAACGTTATACAGAAAAGGTTAATAAGTGATTTGATCACTCTAAAATCATGTTAACATGCATACTGTTTATGATTTGTGTTGAGTTTTTTTTTTTTTTAAACAAAGAGGGACGAGTCAATATAATATTTTTGTGGTAATCAATATTATGCCACAAATGCTGTCGACTTAACTTGTATTGAACACAGAATATTTCTTAAAATTTGAACAAAGATTAAATTAAGGGCCTCATCCATACCAAACCTCCCTTCTAAACTACAAATATATTTTGTGATAGAGATTGTACAGTATATAAACAAGGTTAAAAGATAGATTGGTTTTGTTTCACTGCTGAAGAGAGAGATAGAGAGAAGTGAAAAGTCAGCATGGGTCAACTGTGTCAATTTTATTTACATTGCAAATAGTAAGAAAACAGAAAGAGGGTGAGATGTATATAACAAAGTTGTGAAAAATTGTTTTTAAAACTCTGTCTCTCTTCACCTTAAACTTGTTTCTTTCTTAAATTAAACTGTTGTGTTTTTGTATTTAGCCTATGATCCATGTCGGACCCTGGTGCATGCCAAATGCTATAATCAATTTACTCTTTGCATAACCATGAATCCAAGGTTACTACTACCATGGCTGGCATGCAAACTAGCGTGAAGAGTATCCAGCAATGACTTACAGATGTTTCAAAGCTTTCTTAGAGTCACTATGTTAGTCCACAGCTTGAAAACAGAAAGTAAACCTTTACGAATATTCTAAAATTTGGAAGCGGATACTTTGTTGTGCCAAAAAACAAAAAACACAAAACTCAATATTCGTTTTTTTTGCTTAATTTGCTCAATGCAACTTCGATGCATTGCATAATTTGAAGTTGTGTTAATAAATTCAGTAGGCTTTTGTGATCGAGCGTTAACTAGATTTGCAGATTTTGTGCTTAGCTTCAATGAGACCTGCCTTCTTTTATTTGATTTGATCTTAAAATTATACTTTTTTACACCATTATGTAATACCTGAAAAACGTAATGTCAATTAGACATCTTTTGCAGCATCATGAATGTGAGACCAAACCTTGTGTTTCTTCATTCAAGCAGATGAACGGCTATATCTGGGGCCTATAAATGAAAATGTGAAGACAGAAACTAATAATAAAAGTGAAATTGTTTGACACTCTTTATAGTGCTTTCTTCGGGCGTTCTTAGCATTTTGCTGATTTGTCATATTTGTAACATGTATTAGCATAATATGAATTTAAATGTATTTGTATTTTTAAGTCCTCCGAAACATGTAAGATGTCCTTGGGTATTTAGAAAGGCGTCGGCCAAATAAAATGTATTATTATTATTATTATTATACATTTCTAAAATATGTAAAAAGACCAATAATATTGCATATTTTGTCCCACTGTAATGCTCATTCTACATTACAGCATTGATTTTGAGTGGGATGCAAATGTAAATTTACTCGTATCAACAACAGTAAGGTTATCTATAACATCTATAAAAAAGTAAACCAATTATATTTTCTTAAACTCAAAAATATTTTAGCCTATTTTTTAGGATTTACTCATTTCTGTTTAATCTATTTTATTTAAAATTTTCTCCCCTTATTCTCCCAATTTGGAATGTCCAATTCCCAATTTGCTCTAAGTAGTGACTCACCTCAATCCGGGTGGAAGAGGACGAATCTCAGTTGCCTCTGCGTCCGAGATCGTCAATCCGTACATTTTATCAAGTGGCTTGTTACCGCGGAGTCGTAGCACGTATGGAGGCCCAGGCCATCCACCGCGGCATCTACGCACAACTCACCACGCACCTCACCAAGAGCGAACCACATTATAGCGATCATGAGGAGGTTACCCCATGTGACTCTACCCTCCCTAGCAACCGGCTGGTTTAGTTGCTTCGGAGACCTGGTTGGAGTCACTCAGTCTAAAATAGTGTATTTTGCATTTGCCCTTTTGAATTTTTTTATTTATTCATTAATTATTTATTTTATAGTTTTAACGGTGGTATTTGTAACAAGACCACAAGAGTGTTTGAAGAGTTTATGTTATTAAGAGCCTGTATGAGAATTTGTGTTCAGAGAGTATTTTTTGTTTGAGTGAAGAGTCCAAGAGACCATGAGTGTGCAGTGTGAAAAGGAGACCGAAAATGCAGTCTTACTTGAACTGCTTCATTCTTCCCTGTCTCTTCCATTACCGCCCTCCCATTGAGAACCCCTCATTTAAGGCAAACGTACACACCTATTGTCCCTGATGAGCTATCTGATCTTGACAAGATAGACGTACTTGTTAAAGTTAATAAAAACCAATATACAAGAGGACAAAACAGTGGCCATGGTAACAGTACACGGCTTATGAACAGCTTTGCATGTATGTTTAGAGCAAATAATGGAAACTGAGATTCATTAAAAAGGAATGACTTGTGTCCCTCTGTGAGGGACCAGTAATATGTAAGCCATGTCTGACCTCATAGTCTGAGTCAGCTTGGCACAGGGAGTCCAGCAGAACCTTGTGAATTTTAACACTTTTCTGTCCTGTTTTCGTTCATGTTGAGTAAACACAAGCTTTGTAGCAGTTTAAAAAGCATAAGTGAATGCCAAATCAATATCTGTATTCAGCCAGCCGATAATTTTTACGACTTTCCCCTCCTCAAACATTGTGTATTATTGGAAGAGCTAATATAATTTATACTGTATACACTGGTATTTGCCAGCATGGCATTAAAAGTGAGACTGTTTAAATATCTGGGTTAGCTGTAAAACAAAGCACCAAACCCAAAACACGCCTAAAACAAGCTAAACTCATGCACATGAACTTCAATTGCTCTCATGAGTCATTCAGGCAAAGCAAACACTTGGCATTCGATTTTCGTTACAATGATCTACAGAGCATAGTAAATAAAGTGATTGTATGTTAATAGTGTGTCTAGAGGAAGTTTGACCCCGCCCTGAGGTTTTACATTGAACGGGGGGGGATTCATCTTCATGAGCAGATCTGAAGACCAGCAGGATGTGAACAGGCACTCTTACGGCTGGGGTTGAAAGGTAAAAATTAGTTTAAAAAGATAAAGACACAAATTAAGCAGTGGCTTACATCAGTTCCGGTCGGTATCAGTAGACGTTTAAGAAACGAAAGAGAAGTTTTGTGTGTGTGTGTTTTCTTGTTTTAACCTTTATCTTGTGTACGTAGCGCGAGACAGAAAGTACTATCCGCGTGCGTACGGGTTAGTTTTGATGTTAGCAGATCCGCTAAATCAGTTTTGATGTTAGCAGATCCGCTAAATCAGTCTAGCAGCAGTACTTTTTGAATTGCTTGAACTTTCTTAGCAAAATATTTAAACGGTGGTACTTTACATGTGCATTTTCTCCGAAATCAGAAATAAGTTCGCTAGGTTGTTTGTTAGCAGCTGTTCGGCGTCACCCAAGTGAGAGCTACAGTAACGTTTCGCATAGTGGTTCACAAACAATGTAATTGAAATAAATTAATAATAAACCGTCCCAGAATACGCAAGAAAGTCGTTAGCTGATTTTAGACAAATTGATTCTCCGAAGTAGTCTAAATTTAGCCACTGAGTGGGTGTGTTTAGATATGAACTGTTTACATTAATTGTTGTGTAAGTGGTGTATACTACAAACACGCATCATATAGACCTGTATTTTAGTGAACACCTTAATGAACACTGGCTAATTTAATACAATATTTGCAAAATGTGACGTTAATGGCTATTGACTGTGCCTAGCTTCCACTGTTAAAAGCCACATCAGGTTTTTCCTGTCTTTTTATTTTTGTCATGCCTGATCATGTCTCATGGGTTGAATTTAGTTTTACAGTTAGCAGGCCTATATAATATAAAAATACTTGATTGAACTTGTATTATTAAGTCCTAATTTCTTTCATCTTTGAATATGGTACCATTGGTTTGGTGCTATTCATTGGGTGATGATATAAACTGGAATGATCTGTTTCTGGTAAATGTCTATATGCTACGTTTAGTCAAATATCTGCTTTTGTTTGACAGCAATCCCTTTTACTGTGTCACCCAAACACTTACCAATATTTTGTTGTTTTTTTTATCTTCTTGTTTGCATGTTATTTGCCTTTGCATACAGTGAAAGAAAGAGTAAATCAAAAGTCTGTAAAACAAAAACAAGTATGACGTAGTGTTGTTTATGCTGTAATTTGTGTAGTGAAAAGGAGAATCAGATTTCAGTTGCCCTAATGCACGTTAAGTAAAAAGACGTTCATGCTTTTAGTTTTATGTTCTACCTCTATAGAAATTCCCGTTGCATTTGTAATGAGATTTTTTAATTGTGCCCCCCCCCCCAGACCACTGGTTCCTTTTACCCTAAGCATTATTTGTTCTGTTACTGTTGTCAGTTAGGCTAAGTCAAATAAAAAAAAAATAAATAAAAAAAAAAGGATTAGATCAGCAAGCAAGTGGCCAATTCCAGGAATGTTTCTAAAAACCGATTTGATTTCAAATTACTTTTAACCGAAAAGAAGAGCCTGAAAAAGATAAATTTTCAGCCCAGTCTTTGTGCAGGTTTGTTTATTCATAAAAGTGCATGTTTTCTCAGAAGAATTTAAAGTTTGTAGGGTGGATTCTACAGGATGAGCTTGTTTTTGTGGTTGCAGAATCTCTGAGCGACAGCCTCTTAATTTTCTCTGAGGCAACATCAGAGTGACTTAAGTTCCCATTTGTGGAGTATAGAAAGTATGATTTCAATTTCTTAGACAGGGTTAGGTTTCTGTTTCTAACCAGCCTGTCCATGAGATGGAAAAACTAAATGGATGTTGATGCTCCCTGCCACAAGAAGCAAGATTCATAATCTGTTCCTGAGCTAAAATACCAATAGACGTGAATTGCTTGGCCATTAAACAAATAGCTTTTGTGCATGACAGATCAACTGGTGAAAGCAAATTGCTTTTGCCTCATTTACAGTAACCTTTTAAAGCTTCTCCTTTTTTAGCAAGTGCTATTGACTATGTAGAACTTATTGTGAAATTCAGATTAAGGCTCATTCCTCCTCGGTTTCATAAACGTGTAGAACGTTAGCCTCATTGAAAAGAGGTCGCGTGCTCTCAGGGTATGTCTTTATCAAGCCTGTGCATGCGCTTTGCATAAACCAGATACCAGGCCTTGTGAATTCTTACTTGTTTTCTGACACGGGACACATTAAGCCTGTCTCTGAGAGGTAAAATTTTAATTAAAATTGGTAAAATGTATCTGCTTAGTTTAATGATTTTCTTTGTATTTTGGATGTACAAGACTGTATAAGTTTTTTTTTATTTTATTTTTTGAATCCCCTTTTCTCCCCTTTTGGAATGCCCAATTCACACTACTTAGTAGGTCCTCGTGGTTTTCACGTGGAAAGGAACTACAAACCCATGAAGTATTTATCATATGTATTGAAGCAATATATTGCAAAATAGTCAGATAAATAATCAAAGATTTAAGCTGTGTAGGGACACGGTGTGTCATGGGTGTTAGTAGCCAATGCAGAGTTTGTTTGCGACTTTCTGATTGATGGATATTTCTGATTCATGTGTAGTTCTTCACCAGGAATTCCGCTATTAAACACGATTTAAAAAAAATTAAGTTGAACTAACCTGGACCAATGGCTTTATCAGAAGCATGTATTATTAAACTCCAAGTTCAGGGTAGGTCTGCCTTTAAAAGTTTATAATTTAGTGTTAAAAATAAATTTGCCTGTGAAAAAAATGTATAGGCTTTTTATTTCTTGATCCTCAGGAATTAAATATTTGTTTTTCTTCTTTGGCCTATGAAATCATGTGAACAAAAATAGCAGGAAGACCAGGTAGTGATCAGCATGAGTCAGTGGGTTATTTGACTAACAAGGGTAGATACCCATATGATGTGCCACACACTTATTACACAGTTCCATAATGAGTCAAGGAATGCACATCAATGTACTGTTGCACCCCAAATGTGTTAGCTTAAACCCATTTTACCTGTTTAAATGTAACAACACATTTTTGCTTGCATTTCAAAGTCATTTTATACAGCATCGCATTCCAGGTGATGTATGCTTAGACATGAAAAATCACTGAATGCAAACAAAAAAGCAAATTATCAATTTCATAAGGGCTGTTGGCAGAAAGGGTTTCTGGCATGCAATGTTGTTCCTCAGAAGTGTCCTTTAGGATCACTCGCAATATTTCATGCTTTTTTATTTTGGTTAGTCGCAGTCCTCATTGTCATAATGTTCATTGCCACTTAGGAAATATAGAATGATGGAGAATTTTTCCACTTCCAGGAAATCTGCACAACAGCTGCTGTCTTGCTTGGGCATCAGTTTAAGAGGCACATAACTGGATTGCATTGTTTAATGTATCGTTTTATTTATATGCAGGAGTAATCAAGTACTTGTTCTGCACCAGTTACTTGACTCTTTCTCCAAAAGGGGATTGCACAAACTCTAATAGGGTTAGGTTAGGAACTCCCTATATCTTTCTGATGGTTTGGAGCACCCTCCCCTTTTTGGAGTTCTGTCTGCAGCTATATCCTTTTCGAATCTCTTACCAAATCTCGCAGTTAAAATTGAGTCCAATGGGGATCGCTGCGGATGTGTGTTGTTGACGTGTTGGATGAGAGAAGAAGATATAATGGTATCTGTGCTCAATTGTAAAGCCAAGTGTGGCAGCACTTCTTATATTTTTATTATTATTCAATTGTACTCTTTGTATTTGGTTCTTGTTGGATTCATGTATCTTTTATGGTGGAAATATTCCATATACATATACAATATTCATGTATATTCATTATTGAATATGGGGAGCCGGAGATTTTTAAAGGAAACACCCTGTTGTTACATCTTAAATGCAGTTATATTTATTGTGTTATAGCTTTATTAAAGTTCAAATAATACGGAAGCAGGTCATGTAATTAACTACAAACTCCGAAACTGGCATTTTCCTGTTCAGTCAGCATCTCTTCTGTGAGTTGCGCGAATGTCCCGATCTCAGGGTGAGAGATTGAAACTGCACCCGGCTGATGCGCGCAGTGTTGCAGCTAGATTAGAACACGATGGCTCGTGACTTATTGAATCATAATATATGTCACTGTGCATTTCTTATCGTGAAGAAAATTGGCAATATGCAGCTTTATTAATAGTAGAGAGTTTGTTTTTTGTGAGTTAAAGATGGATTGAAGTGAACGGAAAGGTGAGAGAGGAAGTTTTTGCCCCATTATGCACAGCAACAAAATACATTTATGATTTGTTTTGGCTTGTTTATATTATATTATGGACTTCTGAAGCAGCAAAACAAGTCGGTATACCGAGGGTGTACGCCAAGGATCGGCAAACTATGGCACGTGTGCTAGCATTGGCATGTGGAGGGATAATTGCTGGTATGCATGCAACAGCAAGAGAGAATTTTTATATAATCAAATATTTCTATTTTATTTAATAAATTGTGCACCTGCATTCCAATCTACATCTTGATGTAATCCTTCCTCATGATCACACGGCGCTTCACTCTCAGTTAATAGCTTGAGTAAGCGCGTGTGCTTTGCTACAATCAGATTTCATACAGACTTCATACTCCCCTTAAAACATGGTCACACTCAAAATTACATTAAATGATTAAAAGAGAAAACATAAACTCACATTGTGTGGTTCAAAGTCTGAGTCTATTCAAAATATAAATTAAATCTGGAAATACATTTTTAGGATTTTGCTGATGCGATTCACAAATAGGGCTAAAGTGTGCCTCTTGAGGGTGAATTTTGGCAATTCTAAGTATCCACAAATTTAAACATTCAGACATGCTGTTTTTCAGATGAATCTGCAGGTTTGTTTTTAAAAATGTGTAAGAATGACATGTGTATGAATATTAAGTTGCCCATTTTCTTGAGTATTTATGGTAGTAATTCTGACTCGCTGTACTGTGAGCACGGAGAGGATAAAGAGACTGCAAACTGGTATAAAAATGAATTAAACAACAAATAAACATGCATATACAAATGTGAGTGTACGTGATATAATGTGAGTCATGACAATCAGACGTTGTGTTGAGCGATAAAGACTGTTTGAGCGATCATGAGCACTTGCAGCTTCACTCCCTTCAATATGCTCACTCTCAGTGTCAATCAAACATGTGTGTTCTCCATGTGCTCTCAATAACTCATCAGTCACTCATCTCAGCGCTATTCTGTGAGGATCCCAATTTAAATTAGATTAATGTTGGTCACATTACCACTAATCACAGCAATTACATTTTAACCATAACGGCTTCATGCATTTACTTAAAAATTCGTGATTTTGTTGCAGAAAAATGCCAAAGACAGTAAACAAATCATACATATTAATGATTTCTCACTGGAGTATTTTTAGAGCTTTTAATGGATATACATTTTTCTTATTTTTGAACGTGTCTCTGCTGTGTGTGATGCTCTCATGGTTTTTACTGCTTACCAGTATGAAGGGTTGGGGAGTAACGGGATTACGTATTTAAATTAGAAAATATTTGTAACTGTATTCCACTTCAGTTACAATTTAAATAATTGATAATTAGAATAGTTACATTCAACAAGTATTTTGATTACTGGAGAGATTACTTTGCAATTTATTGTAATTTAATATTTAGTCCTTTCAGATTAAAAAAATATATATATACGTGTAAATGATGTGATCAAAAGTGCGTTTGAACAACAGTGAAACGCTTTCTTCACAAGAAGTAAGTTTGGAGTAGAAGAAATAGAAATAAACCTTGTGTAAATTTCAGCTTTATGCTAAGCTAAAATGCTATTTCTAGCCATTTTACATGCACATGTTACCAGGCACAATCTTATTTTTATCAAGAAAATTAATGTTGGATCATAATTTCTTTTGATATTATGGTTTAATTATGGACAATCCTTTTTTTATTGTTTTCCTGTAAAAATATAAAAACAATCCTTAAATCAAGATCAATTTGATTAATCTTTGTGGCAGGGCGGAGGGCGGGGCCGGTTCGTGATCCTACACACCCGGTCCCGTATTAGGCTAATTATGCCTCCGTGAGGTTTAAAGGCTGACTGCAGAGGGCCGTGCGGGAGAGCGAGATCGTTAGCGGACATGTCCGTCATGTGTGTGTTTGTGTTGTCTTTTAAGTTTTCCATTAAACTATGATTTATATCGTCAAGCCGGTTCTCGCCTCCTCCTTTCCCATCCTTTAACTGTTTTACATCTTGTTTTAGAAGCAACACTGCACAAGATATTTAGGTTTTTCAGATAATGTATTTTTAACATGTCTTACTGTACTGTCTTTTTATTGTCAAAACAAGTGAAAAGAATCTACCAGTGCTGAAGAATTAATCCAAAGTATTTAGAATACGTTGCTGACGTTGAGTAATCTAACAGAATACATTACAAATTACATTCTACAGCATGTATTCTGTAATCTGTAGTGGAATACATTTCAAAAGTAACCCTCCCAATCCTGTCAGTATGTCACAATGTCCTTTTGATATTGACAACAGAACTTTTCATAACTGGTTAAAAACAAAATGCATAAACTTTATAAAAAGGTTCCATTCGTTAACATTAGTTTAATGTTTAGGTGTCATGAACAATAAATTAACTATATATTTTTACAGACATAATTTATTATAATTTTAGTTAATAAAATTACAATTGTTCATTTTAGTTCATAGTGCATTAACTAACCCTAACAAATAAAACTTTCGATTTTAAAAATGTAATGGTATATGTAGGGCTGGGTGATTTAATACTATTTTATTTTCAATAACGATTTCCAACGATTATGAAAACTAGATAATCGAGATAAAACTATTATTGTGCCGTATTCCGTTTCACAATGAAACACCCTGGCATTATATCTTTAAAGCATACTTTATTAAAGATAAAATATTAAGGAAGCAGGTTATGAAAATTAACTCAGAAACTGGCATTTCTCTGTGCCTTCAGCTACGTGTCTATGAGTTGCTTGAAGTGACCAGGGAGGAGATTGAATCTTCTCCCGGCTGATAAACACACGCACGGGGATACTCGTCACTCATGCACGTGTGTTGCAGCTAGATTATAACGTGATGGCTCACAACGTAGAGAATCATAATATACATTTGAAGTCAGAAGTTTACATACACCTTAGTCAAATACATTTATACTCAGTTTTTCACAATTCCTGAAATTTAATGGTAGAAAACATTCCGTCTTATGTCAGTTAGGATCACTACTTTATTTTAAGAATGTAAAATGTCAGAATAATAGTAGAAAGAAGCTTTTATTTCTTTCATCACATTTCCAGTGGGTCAGGAGTTTACATACACTTTGTTAGTATTTGGCAATTTAATTGCCTTTAAATTGTTGGTCAAATGTTTTGGGTTGCCTTTCAAAAGCTTCTTGAAATAAGTTGCTGGAATTTTGGCCCATTGCTCCAGACAGAACTGGTGTAACTGAGTCAGGTTTGTAGGCATCCCTGCTCGCACACGCTTTTTCAGTTCTGCCAATGCATTTTCTATTGGATTGAGGTCAGGGCTTTATGATGGCTGCTCCAATACTTTGACTTTGTTGTCCTTAAGCCATTTTGCCACAACTTTGGTGGTATGCTTTAAGTCATTGTCCATTTGGAAGACCCATTTCTGACAAGCTTCAACTTCCTGGCTGATGTCTTGAGATGTTGCTTCAATATATCCACATAATTTACCTTCCTCATGACGCCATCTATTTTGAGAAGTGCACCAGTCCCTCCTGCAGCAAAGCACTCACACAACATGATGCTGCTACTGCCATGCTTTATGGTTGGGATGGTGTTCTTCGGCTTGCAACACTCACCCTTTTTCCTCCAAAAATAACGATGTTCAATATGGCCAAACAGTAACATTTTTGTTTCATTAGACCAGAGGACATTTCTCCAAAAAGTACGATCTTTGTCCCCATGTGCACTTGCAAACTGTAGTCTGGGTTTTTTTATGGCAGTTTTGGAGCAGTGGCTTTTTCCTTGCTGAGCAGCCATCCAGGTTATTTCGTTATTGGACTCCTTTTACTGTGGATATAGGTACTTGTCTGCCTGTTTCCTCCAGCATCTTTAAAAGGTCCTTTTGCTGCTGTTCTGGGATCGATTTGCACTTTTCACACCAAACTACTTTCACCTCTAGGAGGCAGAATGTGTCTCCTTACTGAGCGGTATGATAACTGCATGGTGTTTATACATGCATACTATTGTTCATACAGATTAACGTGGTACCTTCATGCATTTGGGAAAGGTCCACAATTATTTTTCTGAGGTCTTGGCTTATTTATTTTGATTTTACAATGATGTTAAGCAAAGAGGCACCGAGTTTGAAGTTAGGCCTTAAAATACATACACAGGTACACCTCCAATTCAGTACACCACCTATCAGAAGCTAATAGTCTAAAGGCCTGACATAATTTTCTGCAATTTTCCAAGCTGCTTAACTGTTAACCGTTAACTTAGTGAATGTAAAATTCTGACCTACTGGAATTGTGATATAGTCACTTAAAAGTGAAACAATCTGTCTGTAAACAATTGTTGGAAAACATTCATATGTCATGTACAAAGTAGATGTCCTCAACGACTTGCCAAAACTATAGTTTGCTAATATGAAATCTGTGGTGGTTTAAAAAAAGTTTTAATTACTTCAGCCATTAAACAAGTGCATGTAAACTTTTGACTTGTATGTGTCACGTTCACTGTGTGTATTTTATGAAGAAAATCGGTAATACGCAGCTCTATTAAGAAGAGAATGTTTGTTATTTGTGAGTTAAAGATGGATTTAAGTGAGCATAAAGGTGAGAGTTTAGTCTTAGCCCTTTATACACTGGAACAAAATACGTTTTTGATCAGTCTTTTTTGGCTTGTTTTCCAAAATAATATCTAAAACTCCTTTAAAACAACGTACATTTACTTTAGGAGCTATACTGCAGAAGGAAAAAAATCTTATCTGAGAATGATGAATACAATATTTAATCGGGGCTGGACATTAATGCTTGTCTGGGACAAATGGATTTTTGAAGGGGCAAGTGAAAGAGAATGTTTCTTGCCTGACCGGATAAGAAGACTGATGAAAGCATAACTGGAAACATTTGTGATTGCCTAAGCCTGTCACTTATTAAAAAGTTAATATGCTTATTCTGCTGTTGAAAGTAATCAAGAGCACATAATTTTATTATTTGCTTGCGTTCTAGTAACAGCTGCACCCTGTTTGATTGACAGTGTGCAGGTATTATTAACAATATTAACGTGTGTGCTGAACTTGCACGTGTTTTCTGAAAATGCCTTGGTGAGGTATTTATGTAAACACAGAGAGTGATGTCTAAAGTGAACGCAAACAGTGGAGAAATAAGCAGATTTGTATTAAAATGTCGGACTTGTAAGTATAAATGTAAACTAATAGACCTGCTGCTGTCTAGTGTGTCATTATAATAAACAACCATAACAAGAAAACACTCACTGCTCTTGACTGGGTAACTTTAGTAGCTTTAAAAAGTATTAATGTTTTATAATCATACAGTAAAGAGCATTAGAAGTTTTATGTTGCATTTCATTCTGAATGTATACTTGAATACTTGATACTGCTGTTAAAAACTTTTAAAGAATTTAACAGAATTTTCTTTTATGTATTTTTGTTCTATCATTTTTAACATATTTCTATTAATTTCAGTTTTTTATTGTTATTTTAGTACTGACTGTTTACTAGCCTTGAATAATGACTAAAAAATCTTGATTCTTCCATAATTAACATATTGGTTAGTGTTATTATTTGTTGTGGTTTTGTAGCTGGTATTGAGAATCGTCGAATTTCACTACCAACTACTGAAATTCTGGTAATGTGCATGGTAGATCTTGCTGCAATAACATGATGAATAAGTAGATCTCATTCCATAGAAGTTTGTGTGCACCTTCTGTAAATGATGGCAATGGAGGTTTTTCTTTATTTGAATACCATATAATTATATTTAAAATACAATAATTATCTCATGACAATAGCCTCCTCCCCTACCCAGTGCAGTTTACATGGCGAGTTCAAGGAAATCCAGTTAAAAATGCATTATATCAATGAGTAATCATGTTAAATAATCGTGATCTCAATATTTATGAAAATAATCGTGATTATGATTTTTGCCATAATAGAGCAGCCCTAAGTAGATGTTGTAACTAACAATAATTTAATTAGTTCATGTTAACTTCAGTTATATTGTTAAATAATGTTAACAAGTGAAACCTTTGTACGAAGTGTTAATGTAAGTTTACTGTGTGGGGCATAAAATAACTTGAAAAAGTGTGGCAAAGGGCAATCTTTAAAAAATCTGTATCAGCAGATACCGATCAGTTACCGAACATCAGCAGTGTTTAAAAATCAGGGATCGGTATCGGCCTCAAATTTCTTGGCCCACTGGCCTAGTTGTACCAGCCACAGAGGAATTTATGTTTAGCTTGGTTAATGAAAAGTACAAAAAACTAAAACTATAATAGTGCGCAGACCCCAGATAATTCAGCAGCCCTAACATGTATGTGATATGTTTCTCTGTGCTTGTCATTTTAAGCATGACCAGCAAATACTTTACCAGCTTAGATGGTTTTTGGACTAATCCCCATGTGTGAACAGGCTATTTATTCTGCTGTTGCTGGCTCTGATGTTCAAGTGAAGCTTTTTCATTTTTAACAATTTGCAGCAGCAAAACTAGTCTCAGATCTATGTAAAATCAGCATTCAACTATTTTTTTTTTTCTCCCCAGATCTGGATTTTCTCTTCACATAGTCACTGTTTCTGTGACTTGCTCTACCGGAGTATGGGCTAAAATCAATTTCTAGCACCTTAGCGTTATACACTTGGAACCACCACAGTCTCACCTGTGCAGAGGTAAACACCCTACAGACAAACACTTTGGCCTGGAGTACTCATTTCTGCTAGAAAACAACATCTTCAGTTGTGGGTGTGTATAAATTGGGTGACAAATTTCAAAAGTTTTACAATGGTTAATATTTATAATTACTGAGCAAGGTGGTCAATGGCCACTAAAACGCTATAATTTATATGATAAAATCCAATTTGATGATATTAAATTAGATGTATACAAAAGTGCTGAAATGTTAAACTTGTATTTTAAACAATATTTTGTTAAAATAAAGTTTTAAAAAGTATATTACAATACTTCAAAAAGATTTGAAAAATGAAGAAAATGTGCATTATCCACTTAAGTCTATCAGTACATTTTGAAACAGTCATAAGGGAGGGCTAAAACCAATTGGCCCTATCGACCAATGATGATAATCACAAAAAGCCAAACTGTTGTGCTTAGATAACAGTTTGTGCTTGGATAAAGTGTTTATTTGATTGAAACAAAAAGGAATTTACAAGTTCAGTTTGACATTTAGCAACATAATTTAGTTACTCTTCATTACAATGGTTAAATGCATTCAGTTGGTCAACACACTAAAAAGTGAAAAGAAAAGTGTGGTTTTTACCAGTGGCAGAGCCAGGAATTTTTCATAGGGGTGGCCGGGCAGGGGCCAGCATTTACTCTGGGGTGGCACAAAAAACATAATTTTGCAAACAAACATGGCACTCATCCAACCTTAAAATAATTTTTAAAGTATTGTAGGTGCCCAAATTCACAATGATGTATAATGTACAATAGCTAGCCTACAATGACATTTTTATTAAAGTTCACCAAATAACTCTGTGTCATAATTTTACTCACCCTCAAGTTATTTAATCAAATAAAACTTAGGAAATTCACTTTGAAAACAGAATACATATTTCCCAATGCTGAAAAAAAAAAACCAGTTTAAACAGGACCAGAAAATCATGTTCAAGATCACTTTATTTATTTATTTTTTAATATTGTGCAAAAGTTTGTGTATTTCAGTAATTCAAATTAAAAAGTGAAACTAATATATTTAGTATATATAACTATACACATATGCATGATTATACTTTTCAGAGGGCTGACATTTCTGTATTTAAAATCCTTTTTTTTTATTGATTTCATGTAATATTATTCTAATTTTCTGATATTTTGAATTTGGGGTTTTCATAAGCTGTAAGCCATAATCATCAAAATTATAATTTTTTCACGATATTCTAATTTTTTGAGTTTCACCTGTATAATCAAGGTATGTGTGATGGGTACTGTAGTTTACCTGGAGGTCCTATTGGGTCAGCGTGGTTACTGGTAGTTGGCTCCTCTTCATTCTCAAAGTTTGTCTCCTGAACTGTCTGAGAAAGTGCTAGAATACAAAAATCAGTCTCAGTTGGTTTTCATACACTTTAAACAGTTTTATATATTACTGATTTCTATATCACTTGTTGTATTCAAACATATATACCAGTAGAGTACTCAAGTGTGTGAGTGGAGGTATACCTAACATTTCTCTTGGGCTTGTGCTCTCTGGAGATTCTTCTCCCTCACTCTCTGGGTCAGTCTGTTCTTTCTCTCTTTCATCCTGCCTATTATTCTCCTGTGTCTTAGAGTCATTTGGCTGCTTCTTGCTACTCTTCCTGAAGAAGGATGCTATATCTGGTGCCTTTCTTTTCATTTTCCACACATTTCACTGACTGTCTGACATAAATACACCTGAGCAAAACATTTCAACATTAACATCATGTTTGAAAAAAACAAACAAAAATGGAGGACTATTATTGAACAAAGATTAGAATGTTTTTGTTATGCTGTATATAAAATCGACCTAAAACCTAGGCTAGTAATTATATTGGAATGTTGAATCACATTAAATGTCTCATGATAAAAACATAACTTAATAAATGTCCTTATATATTCAGAGATAACATGGAAATAGTTCTGAGCATCCAAGTCAAGTCAGCTAATATAAAGCCAACTGCTTCCTAACTGTTCACTTTGATACAACTTCACTGACACAAAGAGTTGAAAGGAACTAAAATAATAATTGATCTGATATTAATAACTCACGTGAATAGATGTGTTTGTGTGCTCAAACACGAGTTGATCCAGGCACCAAAGCGAAGCTGCACCCCTCTTCACAGTCGAATGTTGGAAGCGCTGCTACGGAAACTCTCGCGATAGCACATTTGCCTCGCGATAGTTTATTGATTAAACTTTTTTTTAATTTTTTATTTAATGATTAAACTGTCGCGATAGTTTCGCAGTCTGAACGTAATCGTTTAGCCATGATCGATCAAGGTCCTTTTGATCAATTTCTACGAAATTATTATTATTATTATTTATAATAGATCGTAATTACGATCGGGGTGGCCAGTGGGGTGGCCGCGATTATTTCCATGGTGGCCGTGGCCACCCCTGGCCACCCCCTAGCTCCGCCCCTGGTTTTTGCTGGGTTTTTTCAGTTCTGCTATTTTTACAATCTGTTCTAAATTTGTGCATAATTGAGCCAAACCATTCTGTCACAGGATAGATCATAGTCTAAGAGACTTCATATGTGGTGTGCACAACATTTTTTTGCATTAAATCCAGTTGATTGGGCAATTGAACTGGAAACAGGAAAAACCCGCTATCGTCTCCAAAATATACATGCATTTTTCACATATGTTGTATTAGTATAATTTTTTTATTAGATAACTGCAGGCCTTTTGTTCATGGTTATGCATTAAATAAGGAAGGTTGTAAGAATGAACCCCTTAAACTTTATGGACCCGCCGGCGATCCAAAGGGGGCGCTATATCATAAAAACAGTTTACGCACATAAAACGTTAAAGTCTCTGTATACAGGCATATGAGGTATGATTTGAGAGCTTAGAATAACTACAATAGTCTTTAAAATGTCTAATGCACTGCTGATATCAGAGGTTACCTGGATCAAGAGGCTGCTCTTAAATGAGTTCATTATGCTGTACCTGAAATGCTAGACTACTTCTGCACTCGATACACTCAGAGCACCTTTTTATAGGATATGCTTGGTCGTTTACCCTCTAAAAATGTAGACAGAAAGGTGTGGGGTATACAAAGATTAGGAATAATTAGAGTGGAAAGGGGTAGGGGGGTTAGGTAAGAGAAAGGAAGTCTGAGAGAGAGCAGAAAAGAGGAATCTGTTGGGAAGCTTAGCTAATTAGAAGGATGGGGATTCGAATAAATGGAGTCATAAAGACTGACAGCTTGAAGACAACATGCAGCAAAGCAAAGATGTTGCTAGGAGGCAAAAGCAGTGAAACAAGAGGAAAAAAGGGAGGAGTATGTGAAAGTGAAATGACAGGTCGATGGAAAAAGGCTTATGAAAATAAATGGCTAGAAATGAAGCAGGTGACAAATGTTGTAGATGGTCTAATTTTAAAGATTATGCTTGATTTTGTAACCTGGAAGAAGCAGTGATATTGGCCTTCAGTAAGTGTGAATTGAAGTCATAAGAAATTAAAATGATAATATTGTTATATTTTTGTTAAATGTCAGGTTAAACAATTTTCTAAGTCTTGCACCCTACATTAACACACTGGACTGATTTAAAGAGGTTCATTTAGGTTATTTTTAGCTTGGCAGTCTAAAATGAAAACAGACAATCTGACACTCTTCAAGCTTGCAACTGGGCCAAGTCCTTAAAGTTATAGATGTCTTTAGCACTTTTCCACTGCACGTTACGGCTCGACTCAACTCACTTTAATTTTCTGAGTTTGCTTTTCCACTGCTGTTTAGTGCTGCCTCTCTGTCGCACAACTATTCACAATCAGCCTTTATCCCTCTCGGAGGCTTGATTGCCTCCGCCCTGTGACATTAACATAACAAAACATACCATCCTCCATAGTGGACTCCAGCCATGTTTGAGTCCAGGGCACTCGCCCTCCCATTGCTCGCCGGGCTAGATGGATTACATTTGGTCGAACCATTTCCACTTTTCCTTGATTGTTCTGTAGTCACTTTTAATTGTATTTTTTTACTTTTCCCTACACTGTTGGAAGGTCCGGTTGATAGCCGAGTCTCAACTGTGCAACCAACAACTGAGACACTTCCTGAAAGACTTTTCAGTTTCATTCGTCACTAACGAGAGGACAGCGTGCAACTCGTTTATTGACCATGGCGTGGTGAAATGATAGAAATGATACTGCTATCACTGTAGCTAACTTTAAAACTAGCGGGTCCATGTTGAAAATTCAGTGACGCTGGTAGTGATGATTCTCTCTGACCAATCAGTGATCTGCAGGGTTTTGACATCACATTTATTATCGGCTCGGCTCGCTTGGAAACTCGATCGAGGTGGTACTAAAAAAAGTATCAGGTACTATCCACATTGGAAAACCCCCAAAAAGTCGAGTTGTACCGTGCAGTGGAAAAGCCCCATTTGTGTCCATTGATGATTTGAAGGCCTCAATAGGGCTGAAACGATTAGTCGACGTTATCGACAACGTCGACATTAAAACATTTTTGACAAATGTTCGTTGTCGAATAGTAATTTCATCTAATTTAATGTAACATGAGATCACTTTAAACTCTAATGATGAGAGCAGCACTGCATCCTGCACCTGATTTAAGAGAGGAAGAATTAAACAGTTCACAGTTCAGATGCACTCAAAACTTTCCAAACAGCTTCAGGTGATGTAGATCGCAATGTATGAGGGAATTATGATGCAAAAATACAAAATAGGTAAATACAGAAGCGCTCTCGTTGTGGAATAAGTGGAGCTGGAGCTGCCGCTCCGCTGAAGCAAAACTTGCATGTCGAGCATCTTTAAAAGAAAACACCCTGACGTTACATCTTAAATGCAGTTATATTTAATGCGTTTTAGCTTTATTAAAGTTCAAATAATACGGAAGCAGGTCATGTAATTAAATACAAACTCCGAAACTGGCATTTTTCTGTGCAGTCAGTGCTTCTTCTTTGAGTTTCGCGAATGTCCCGATCTGAGGGGGGGAGACTGAAACTGCATTCGGCTGATGCGCAATCTGTCACGGTGATGCTTGTTCCTCGAGTGCACACGCTTGCTGCAGCTATATTATTACTTATTATTGACTCGTGACTTATTGAATCATATTATATGTCACTGTGCATTTCTTATCGTGAAGAATATTGGCAATACGCAGCTTTATTAATATGAGAGAGTTTGTTTTTTTGTGAGTTAAAGATGGATTTAAGTGAACAGAAAGTGTAGTCTTCGCCCCATTATTCACTGCAACAAAATATGTACTTGATTTGTTGTTAATTTGGCTTGTTTTCCCAATATAAATATTAATAACTCTTAAAATAACAATTTTCTTTTTTAGCAACAATACTGCAGAAGAAAATTGTTTAAAAAAAACTATGCATTCACCTGAGAAGCAGCATATACGATATTTATACTTTTAGAGATTAGATCTTGAATATAAGTATATTTTGTCTTTACTGCACTCACAGAAGTATAAACAAGTAAAAAATACACTTGTATACAAAATACACTTGCTGCATATTTAAGATACATTCTATTAAAGCAAGTTAAATATCTTATATGCTGCTTCTCAATTAAATGTATCTTGTTTTAAGGAATTTTAGACATTTTTAAATGGAAAACAAGACAAAAACACTTGATAACAATAGGATTTTTTTTGCAGTAAATTGCTTTACTGAATTAAACTTGTAAAGTATTTTTCCCCCTTTAATTCAGTGAATGTTATTTAGAGGTATTTTTAAAAGATTATTTTGTCCTTTTCATTGTTAGTAAGCACATTTAATACAACCATTTAAGTCAGGACACAAGCAGAATAATCGGATAAGAGTTAATGATTAAACATAGCAATAATTGCTATATAGCATGAATAATCATTCTAATAATTGTTAGATTAATCAATTATCAAAATAATCGTTAGTTGCAGCCCTTATCCTCAATGGTGAGGTCTGGCTTATCAATTTACAGTGTCAAAAGAAAAGTGTTGACATTTGCAATTTGCATGTTGTAGTAAAGCATTCGATTGCAAACACACATGCATCATGTTTTGACATCTGACTAAATTTGCTTTGTGGTTTTTTGTGTGATGCTAGTGTATCTTTTTTGGGCGTGCAGATACATAGATACGTATTGAAGCTGTCAGGTAAAATGTGTGCTGATGAATGGAAGGCTAACAAATTAAATTAAAAACAATGAAGCCGTCAAGTGTTTCTTAAGTAAATATTGCTTCAAATAGAGAACAGAGTAAACAGTGCTTTAAGTTTTAACAGCATAAAAAAAAATGTGTGGAGTAATCTAATGCAAAATAACATTTCTTAAATTACTGACATACTAATTACTGTGTGATTATTGAATAAACATTAATGATGTAGTCAGAGTTTGATAAGTAGACCTGTCTTTAAAATGTATTGGGTTTATCCAGCAAGGAACATAGTGCTTTTCTCTTTTCTTGTCAATATTGTTGTTTAATTAATGTTAACAATAGGCCTATAACAGCAGCAGGTCAATTAGGCTGCATTAACACATTGCACATATACATTATTGAGAGATGTAAGATTTTTGTCCCATCTGCCTTCACTCACGTAATACATTAACGTTTGTGTTTACATTAATATTGCATCTAGCGGGGCATTTTGACCAAGAAGCTCATTTGACTGTTCATGTGCACAACTGCATTTACCATGAGACACGCCTGGTTTCACAATCGGCTACATTCACACCGCATCTAAGTGTGACCCACATCTGATTTTTGTTATCACCCACGTGTGTACACAGATTAATTGGTTGAAAGTGTGAACTGCCACAAGTGCTTTCAATCTGATATTTTCAAATCCAATCTGGACCACTTTCATATGTGTAAATAAATCGTATATGTATTTTATTTTTTCTAATGTGCCGTCAGTGAGAACAGCCAGATTATATTTAGTGTGATTTTTACATCAATCTAACTGAACATTTGCCATTTGTGCACTTGATTTCCAGCATATATATGCATGTAATAGTTTCACGTTTTTAATTGTGATTTATCTTTTTTTTGCATAAAGTTGTATTGCATTTCATTTTTAAAGTAAGAAAATAAAATTAAAGGCTTAACAGTTGGGTTCAGTGAATTGTTTGAACTACACAAAATAAAATATGTGCATGAAAAGATACAGAGATAGATTTATCTACTCCGTTTAGGCGCGTTGGCTGATATCTGACCAGTATCTGATAAGGGCTTCGTTTAAAATGTCATGTGAACCTGGCAAAGTTGACCTTGTTGCTATATGGATGATGTCACATTCTATGAACATGCTCTCTTAAATCTCCCAAAGTGATTTGAACATGGGGAACTGCTATTTGTCTGGAAATTCATTATAGACAGGCAGTGGGAAGTGTATAGTTTATATTTATAAACCGGCTTTTAAAAAGACTAGAAGCATAAAATAGCTATGGATAATAAAGAACCCACACCAAAAAAGAAAAGACAATGGAAGGTTGTTGCTTCTTGCTCAACTTATATGGAAACACAAAGGAAAAACTGAGTCGGTTCTGTTAAAGTGACAGTGGAAGCATGGAAACAAGTATGTTTCCACATCAATGTGGAATTTCCTTTTTGATTTTGCGAAATATTAAAAATTGTGAGAAATGGTTGTACTCCCATCAGTCTCTGTCAAGAGCAAAGATTGCAATCAATGGGTTCATTCGTTCTGTGCAATTGTAATCGTACACGGCAAATTAATATTTTTCACTATCTTTTGATGTAGCCTATTTATACAAAATAAACAGATTGATCCCACATTGGTTAGATGAACTTCATTATACTTAACCCAAATAGTAGGCTACGTTCAGTTAATATATCAAACCTTTATTTCCACTGTAATTGGGTTGTTTCGATTCAAGGGAGAGGCAATTGGATCCCTAACTAAGTTTACAATAATGAAAACAACCTCACAATTTTTTTTTAAAAGATCAATGTCATTATAATATTCTAAAACATTGATTGACAACAGCAGCAGTGGTATTCACTCAAGGATTTAGAAGGCCTCAGGATGACTTCTAGGTTGTTGTGGGTTTAGGAGATACTTGAAGCATTTAAATGCTCTGTGAATTAATCTTCGATGGAAAAACTTACGAGTCCTAAAATTAAGAGTGACACTTTTTTAAGAGTTGCTTCTAAATTGTCAGGTTAGGAGCTATTTTTAACCTTAAGATTTTTTGTAAATTCAGGCCCTGGAAAGTTCTGTTGAAGTCACACTTCATGGATAACAAGCTTGACATGTAGTTCCTAACATTTTTGTCTTTCTGTCTCTGCTGTTAAGGGGGTGAGGCTCGACACCATGCAGGGGCCTCGGAGGAAGGTTAAGGTCATGGTGACGATGACAATGGTGTTTATCTTCATAGTGGTAGAAGTCTCTCGTAATGCTGGAAAGGGAGATGGCAACAAGAATAAGCTGCTGATTCCCTCAAAGCGTTTCTGGGCAAAAGATGCTCCCAGTGATGCCTTCTGGAATCGCCAGCAACAACAGCTCAACTACATAAACAACCGCAATCTAGAATATCTCAACTCAACAATTAAGAAAGTTCCAGACTGGTTCAACGACACAGTCAGTCTTGACACCTGTGAGCCAGACTTCAGGGTTACCACGCAAATTAAGGATTACAATTCTCTTCCAGACCGCTTCAAAGACTTCTTGCTATATATGCGTTGCAGGTCGTATCCCATCGTGGTGGACCAGCCGAACATCTGCAAAGACCAACCTTTCCTCCTCCTAGCTATTAAATCTTTAGTTCCGCACTTTGATCGACGTCAGGCGATCCGTGAGTCATGGGGCAAAGCTGGTCGCCTTGCGAACAAAACAGTTGTTACATTGTTTCTTCTTGGTAATGCAGCCACGGAGGACTACTTCCCTGATCTTTCACAGATGTTCAATCTTGAGTGCTCCATGCATGGGGATATTATTCAGTGGGACTTCAGGGACACATTCTTCAACCTTACCATCAAGGAAGTCCTTTTCCTGGAGTGGCTGACGACTCGTTGTTCTGAAGCTAGTTACATCTTCAAGGGTGATGACGATGTTTTTGTCAACACTGTTCGCATCATTGACTTCCTCAGCAATCTCTCCCATGCTAAAGCCAAGGAACTGTTTGTAGGGGATGTGATTACCAATGCTGGCCCACACAGGAACAAGAAGGTCAAGTATTTCATCCCTGAGAGCGTGTACATTGGAGCATACCCTGCATATGCAGGTGGAGGTGGTTACCTGTTCTCGGGACAGCTGGCCAAAAAAATTTATAATGCCTCGAAGCAGGTGGCCCTCTACCCCATTGATGATGTCTACACTGGTATGTGCCTTATGAAACTGGGCCTTGCGCCTGAGAAACACAAAGGCTTCAGGACCTTTGATATCGAGGATAAATACCGTGATAATGCCTGTGCCTACAACAGCTTGATGCTGGTCCACCCCAGAAGTCCTCAGCATATGATCAAAATCTGGGCCTGGCTGAATGACCCAGCCTTGAACTGTCAGTGAGCTCTCAGGATTGCTGATTGAGGTTTCGGCAGCTTAAATATTTTTATCACTGTTCTGTTGTGATTTATCATTATTGTCATTATGTACATGCAAACCTCATGGTAAAACATTTCATGGTAAGGGTCAAGAGCAACAAAGAGCTGTTCAGATATACTATCTATCTATATATATATATATATATATATATATATATATTATTTGTTAAATGTGGCTCAATTTCTGCCTACATAGTATTGCAATGACTTGACATATTCTGCTAGTAATGTTACAAGTATTTATATTGTGCTTTTTTGACAACACTGGTAGTGAAGATGCTGGAGAGAATTTGATGGGTAATGCAGTTCAGCTGGTCTGAACAAGACACAATGAAAAAAGACAGCTCACATATTAATGAGCTTAGCTGTATGTCTCTATCATTTTAAGATATTGTTTCTGTTTTTTCCTAGGGTCCATTTGACATTGTAAGTTAACAGTTTGATTAATGTTGTATTATGCTGTAGCTCTTTTGTGCTGAAACAAACTTCAAAGGGAGAGTTCACCCAAAAATTCACTCATAATTTACTCATCATCATGGCATCCCAGATGAGTATGACTTTCTTCCTTCTGCTATCACAAACATTTTTAGAAGAATATCTCAGCTCTATAGGTCCATACAATGCATTTGAATGGGTACCAAAACTTAGAAGCTCCAAAAGCACAAAGGCAGCATAAAAGTAAACCATAAATCTCCAGTGGTTCTATCGATATCTTCAGAAGCGATATAAGTTTGGGTGAGAAACAGTTCAATATTTAAGTCATTTTTTACTATCCATCTCCACTTTCTCATTCTTCTTGTGTTTTTAGCGCTCTGAGTTCTTCATGCATATCACCACCTACTGGGCAGGGAAGAGAAGTTATAGTAAAAAAGGACTTCAATATTGATTTGTCTTGTATCGATTCTGAATATATGAATTTAACCAATGGAGTCGTATGAATTACTTTTATGCTGCCTTTTATATGCTTTTTGTACATTTCACCATTCACTTGCATTGTGAGGACCTACAGAGCTGAAATATTCTTACAAAAATCTTTGCTTGTGTTTAGCAGAAGAAAGTCATACACATCTGGCATGGGAATGTAGTGTTTGGTTTTTTGTATTGTGTACCATCTTGCTGCTTCATGCACAACGAGTCTGAAAATAGAGACATTAATAATGTTAATATTAACAGAGTGCACATTCCGATTTCATTGAGAGAGAGAGATCATTTTAGAGCTGTGTTTGTGGGAACAAAACTGAATGATTAAAATTGGTTACCTACCAAACCTCTGCATATGTTCTTAAATGAACAGTTCTCCTGAAAAATTACAATTCTGTCATTTACTCACCCTTATGCAACAAAAAAAGGAGATGGGCAGTATGTAAGTCTCAGTCACCATTCATTTTCATTTCTTTTTTTAACTATAAAATGAAAGTGAATGGTGACCGAAGCTAACATTCTGTTTAATATCTCCTTTTTTGTTCCAAGACAGTCTAATGGGTTTGAAACAACATGAGGGTGAGTCAATGTTCCATTGAAATCATTCATTTTGCAAAGTAGACAATCAAATGCAAGTACAAATCCTGTTGTTATAATAACAGATTAGCCAATTCTAGTCCTTGCTGTATATTACTTAAGTCATAGAAATGCACACACCACTGAAGTGTTACATTCTGCTGTAGCATTTCTTTATATACAAAATCATGCACTCATCCAAATATTGCTTATAATTTTACTGAAAAGGCTGACTAATGATCTCTTTATTTGAATCCTTTGTAAAATACTTGACCTTCTCAGGATGTGTCCTCTGGCAAAAGTAAGTCCAAAAATCGCTTGTAAATAAATAATATAAAAGTTGTGATAGAAAATTACAAAGTGGTAGGTTTGTTTGGTTGCATTTTCGATTTTAAATCAAGGAATACTGTAATTTTTGACTAAACAAATTAAACCAGCATGCGGCTCACAAAAGCCAATTTTCCAACCCCAGATTAAGCCTGTTGCTCTTTTGATCACTGTGTTGCTGTTTTTTTCCCCCTCCCATAAAAGAAGGCAGGAACAGTTTCTGAGGTGGCTTATTTGATTACTGATTTCAATAGAATGGCTACAAATGTGTGACAGTTAGTGGCCCCTGCTGGTCGGTAAGGATATGTTTTTCTTCTTCTTTATTTTTTTTTAATTTTTATATATATATATATAATTTATTTGAAGAAAAACTGAAAATGCTGGCACTGAAACCATGCTATTGCCCACCAGGTTTCATCCTGATGGAATATATAAATGGCATGTATAGGCAGCCAGTCAACTAGTTGTTAAAGCTTATTTTTCTGTTCTTGTTTTTTGTTATTTTGGTTGGGGTATTCATCATCACAGCTGTGATACTAAAAAGTGGCCTGGTTATCATGATTAGATCCATAAGGGCTGTATCCATCCAGTCTACAACTACTGTTATCTGCTAATTTTAGGTCTGCCTCATTTATTGTTCGCTGAATAGGTAAATCAAGCTTGCGTCATAGTTGCGCCAACTGTTTTTATTTTTAAGTTATTCAGTCATCTATGAGGAATGAGGGCCATAAGGATGTTTTATTTCGCCTCTCAGCTGATGGTAAAGCACAACATGTAATGGCCTAATCTAGTGTTTAATGAGAGAGACAAAGTGTTTACATGTATTCAAAAATGGTCAAAAAGCTTATATTTATAAACTACTATTTTATGACATTCTAGGTTGTTCACAATGATCTATTAGTACACGATTTTATACACTGGTATTTATTACACAATCTCTTCAGCTTTCAGAGGTTTCAGAACTCTGTAAAATCTGTATTTGCTGCATGTGATTCTCTTCTATGGCCATTGTATGATGGATTATACTTGCATCTTTGCATAACACTGCAGACAATCCAACAAAATGAACTCCTGTTCGGCATCATGCTTTTCACAACTGTAATATGTGTGTACCAAAGCCTGTTAAAAAGTAATTTCTTCTTTTTTTTCTTTTTTTTTTTTGGTGCTGCGTTGTGATAATTGGGTCCATATGTCAATCACGTTAAGATATCTGAATGTAAAAATTATTTGATGCGCTAGTTTAATGTTATTTATGTGTATATGTATATACAAGCTCACAGTTGTCATGTACATCTCAGAAGTAATTGTGATGAAATTATTGGTGTGTTGATGTCATTGTGTCTTTTAGAATCTATTTGTATTATGAAATTGTTTGTGATGAGTCAGATCTACATGGAATATCTTTCAGGCATTTTACTTTCCCCAAAACAAAATATGTTTAGAACAGTCAAATTCGGAAGTTTTCAAAAAATGTTGCCACTGATTTATATGCTGAGAGATGTGTGTGTGTGTGTGTATGTATGTATGTATGTATATATATATATATATATATATATATATATATATATATATATATATATATATATATATATATAATTTGTCACCTAAATACCACCTACCAAAACATTCTGTGAACTGCACAGACACTGTTACCAAAATGTGCCTATTCATCTTTGTGGAAGTCTTTTCTAAATACATGTGCACATTTCTGTTCATTTTGTCATGTCTATGTTGGCTTTTTTTGATTAATTCTTATAATAAATGGAATAAACTTTGATGTTTTGGGATCTCTGTCATTCCTGTCTTAGTACTTGATACAATGCTATTTTATCATTTTATGTTCGTTTTACTGTATCAAATTTTATATTTTTCAATGGTAGATAAATCCTGGTGTTTTTTTTTTTCTTCTCTTTCTTGCAAATAAAAAAAGAGAGATCATCAAATGGAGTGTAAAGCGGAGAAAATTGCATCTTTGTTTTTGTTTTTAACCAACAGAGGGCGTCTTTGTGCTTTTTGTGCCTTATACCAGCTGTTTTCAAACTTTTCGATGTCAAGGAACTTCAAATATGATCCTAAGAATAACATGTAAAATATGTGTTTTCTAAACTCTAAAAATGTATATCTTTTTTAATATTATTATAAAAATTTTCCCAATTTTTATTTTTTTTTTATCAATTTAATAGTGCTTTTCCTTACCATTTTGCACTATTAATGTTTGTATATAAAGCAAAAAATGTGAATTACATTGATTTGTATAGCGCTTTCACAAAAAAATATTATTTCAAAGCAGCTTTACTGAGAATATGCTCTACAAAACCCAGTGTGCAAGGTAAAGATGACAGCTAAAGGTTCCAAGAAATATTTTTTATTACAAACATATAGGCTTTTATTTTCTTTCAGGGCTGTCAGTAGTATAAAATAAAATCACGATTTGCAACCAGTCTTTAGAAAGCAGAGGAAACGATGTCAAAATCAGTATTTCACATCTTTTTATATATATATATATATATACACTCACCTAAAGGATTATTAGGAACACCATACTAATACTGTGTTTGACCCCCTTTCGCCTTCAGAACTGCCTTAATTCTACGTGGCATTGATTCAACAAGGTGCTGAAAGCATTCTTTAGAAATGTTGGCCCATATTGATAGGCTAGCACCTTGCAGTTGATGGAGATTTGTGGGATGCACATCCAGGGCACGAAGCTCCCGTTCCACCACATCCCAAAGATGCTCTATTGGGTTGAGATCTGGTGACTGTGGGGGCCATTTTAGTACAGTGAACTCATTGTCATGTTCAAGAAACCAATTTGAAATGATTCAAGCTTTGTGACATGGTGCATTATCCTGCTGGAAGTGGCCATCAGAGGATGGGTACATGGTGGCCATAAAGGGATGGACATGGTCAGAAACAATGCTCAGGTATGCCGTGGCATTTAAACGATGCCCAATTGGCACTAAGGGGCCTAAAGTGTGCCAAGAAAACATCCCCCACACCATTACACCACCACCACCAGCCTGCACAGTGGTAACAAGGCATGATGGATCCATGTTCTCATTCTGTTTACGCCAAATTCTGACTCTACCATCTGAATGTCTCAACAGAAATCGAGACTCATCAGACCAGGCAACATTTTTCCAGTCTTCAACTGTCCAATTTTTGTGAGCTCTTGCAAATTGTAGCCTCTTTTTCCTATTTGTAGTGGAGATGAGTGGTACCGGTGGGGTCTTCTGCTGTTGTAGCCCATCCGCCTCAAGGTTGTGCGTGTTGTGGCTTCACAAATGCTTTGCTGCATACCTCGGTTGTAACGAGTGGTTATTTCAGGCAAAGTTGCTCTTCTATCAGCTTGAATCAGTCGGCCCATTCTCCTCTGACCTCTAGCATCAATAAGGCATTTTCAGCCCACAGGACTGCCGCATACTGGATGTTTTTCCTTTTCACACCATTCTTTGTAAACCCTAGAAATGGTTGTAGCGTGAAAATCCCAGTAACTGAGCAGATTGTGAAATACTCAGACCGGCCTGTCTGGCACCAACAACCATGCCACGCTCAAAATTGCTTAAATCACCTTTCTTTCCCATTCTGACATTCAGTTTGGAGTTCAGGAGATTGTCTTGACCAGGACCACACCCCTAAATGCATTGAAGCAACTGCCATGTGATTGGTTGATTAGATAATTGCATTAATGAGAAATTGAACAGGTGTTCCTAATAATCCTTTAGGTGAGTGTATATACAGGTGAAACTCGAAAAATTAGAATATCGTGCAAAAGTTCATTAATTTCAGTAATTCAACTTAAAAGGTGAAACTAATATATTATATAGACTCATTACAAGCAAAGTAAAATATTTCAAGCCTTTATTTGATATAATTTTTATGATTATGGCTTACAGCTTATGAAAACCCCAAATTCAGAATCTCAGAAAATTAGAATATTGTGAAAAGGTTCAGTATTGTAGGCTCAAAGTGTCATACTCTAATCAGCTAAACACCTGCAAAGGGTTCCTGAGCCTTTAAATGGTCTCTCAGTCTGGTTCAGTTGAATTCACAATCATGGGGAAGACTGCTGACCTGACAGTTGTGCAGAAAACCATCATTGACACCCTCCACAAGGAGGGAAAGCCTCAAAAGGTAATTGCAAAAGAAGTTGGATGTTCTCAAAGTTCTGTATCAAAGCACATTAATAGAAAGTTAAGTGGAAGGGAAAAGTGTGGAAGAAAAAGGTGCACAAGCAGCAGGGAGGACCGTAGCCTGGAGAGGATTGTCAGGAAAAGGCCATTCAAATGTGTGGGGGAGCTTCACAAGGAGTGGACTGAGGCTGGAGTTACTGCATCAAGAGCCACCACACACAGACGGGTCCTGGACATGGGCTTCAAATGTCGTCAGAAGCATCTTACCTGGGCTAAAGAAAAAAAGAACTGGTCTGTTGCTCAGTGGTCCAAAGTCCTCTTTTCTGATGAGAGCAAATTTTGCATCTCATTTGGAAACCAAGGTCCCAGAGTCTGGAGGAAGAATGGAGAGGCACACAATCCAAGATGCTTGAAGTCCAGTGTGAAGTTTCCACAGTCTGTGTTGGTTTGGGGAGCCATGTCATCGGCTGGTGTTGGTCCACTGTACTTTATTAAGTCCAGAGTCAACGCAGCCGTCTACCGGGACATTTTAGAGCACTTCATGCTTCCTTCAGCAGACAAGCTTTATGGAGATGCTGACTTCATTTTCCAGCAGGACTTGGCACATGCCCACACTGCCAAAAGTACCAAAACCTGGTTCAGTGACCATGGTATTACTGTGCTTGATTGGCCAGCAAACTCGCCTGACCTGAACACCATAGAGAATCTATGGGGCATTGCCAAGAGAAAGATGAGAGACATGAGACCAAACAATGCAGAAGAGCTGAAGGCCGCTATTGAAGCATCTTGGTCTTCCATAACACCTCAGCAGTGCCACAGGCTGATAGCATCCATGCCACGCCGCATTGAGGCAGTAATTAATGCAAAAGGGGTCCAAACCAAGTACTGAGTACATATGCATGATTATACTTTTCAGAGGGCCGACATTTCTGTATTTCAAATCCTTTTTTTTATTGATTTCATGTAATATTCTAATTTTCTGAGATTCTGAATTTGGGGTTTTCATAAGCTGTAAGCCATAATCATAAAAATTATATCAAATAAAGGCTTGAAATATCTTACTTTGCTTGTAATGAGTCTATATAATATATTAGTTTCACCTTTTAAGTTGAATTACTGAAATTAATGAACTTTTGCACGATATTCTAATTTTTCGAGTTTCACCTGTATATACACACTCACACACAATCACAAACCCCAGTTTGAAAACTCCTGCCTTATACAATCAGTGTGCCAGAGTTCTCTGCTTCTTTGTCAATCCAATTTGTCCTGCACAAAAATTGCCAATAAGTTCAATGGAACTATCGTGTTGAAACATGCAGTGTAATTTTCCCACTAACACCCTGACATTTAATTATAGCACAGCTCACAAATCATCCGTGTATCAGAAAGAGGTGCAAGGCACAGCTTTGACTGAGGATAAGTTTAAGATTTCTTTTTAAACTTATCCTTCCATGTACTGTAATGTAATATATGTAATGTACATGTAATATAATTGAAAAACATATAAATCTCATTTCATTTTAATATTTAGCATATAGTGTACTGTATACTGTATATGTGTTGGATAAGTTACTCAAAAATAGTAATCCACTACAAATTACTAATTACTTCTCAATACTTGTAATAAGATGACTTATTATTTAATTGGAACATAGTCACATTCATTATAACATTACTTTTAAGTTACTTTCTAAAACACTTCACAAGAAGGTTTGTTTCTTTGCTCAATTAATTCAAAATAATGTCTATGTTCAGTGCTGGGTGGATTACTTATATTATTATCAAGTACTGATTACAAATCACATGAGAAAAATTGTAATCAGTAACGTAATCTCATAGATTACATTTTGGGGGTAATCTAATCCGATTACTTTCAACCTAATTCAATTTTATTTTATGTCACATGCATTTGAGTAGGATAATAATTTTAAAATAAAAGTACAAAGAGGATGAAAACGTATTCCATTCTTTATTACTAACAAAAAGAGCTACTTATGACATTTTTTAAAAGTGCATTAAACATTCTATGAATTAAATAGTAATGAAATCTAACAGCAATGATCAAAAGTTTATGGACAAAGTTTATAATTCAAAACACTGTGACATCAAGTTCATTTTAAGTTCATAAACAACAGCAGCATTACAAACATTAATGACAATAAAATCAAAATAAAACAATCATAAAATGAATGACCATAAAATCAACAGCAACGACATTGCCTAGGTTAAAGCTTTCATCTAAAAACAATGAAACACTTTACCGTTACTACTTACTGATAGTCCATAGCTGAGGTAAGGTGTACATCTACTGCGCTTCAGGGTAAGTTTATGATAATATTGATATGAAAAGGATCAATTATTAACGATTTATGTAATCTATAAAAAGTTACTTTAGTCCAATTACAAGTATTTTAAAATGTAATTTTGATTTATTTATTTTTTGTAATCTGATTACATAATAAAGATTACATGTAATCTGTTACTACCAGCACTGTCTATATTTCCTCCTTATTCATTGTTGTTTTCCCTTCAACTCTCGCAGAAACAATAACAGATGTACATTTGAACTTAATTCATGTTGTACATGTATTTGAAGCTAATAATATTACTTTAGAAATATCTAACCCACCCAAGTAATGTGCTTCAAAGGAATTAACTTAATTTAAAATCAGTAACTGTAATCTGATTACAAGTATTTAAATTGTAATGTGTTACACTACTTTTGACTTTAAAATTAATTAGTTTACAGAAACAAATTACTTTGTAATCAGATCTCTGTTCTCTAGGATGAGAATCAAGAGAGGTTGTGTGTACGTATATAAATAAACTTTTTGAACTGTATGTGTCTTAGACATATAGAGATGGCATAATTAGGCCTGATGTGTGTATGATATATGTGCAGAAGAATTTTGCTGCCTCTGGTTTGGTTGTCATGGAAGTGAAGTAACACTGTGTTTTATAATCATATTTCTCATAGCCTCAGGGAATAAGCGAAACTTGTATGTGAGCAATCAGATATCTGTTTGTTTGTGTAACTGAAAACACAAGCAGGATGAAGCACATAATCACCTTTTACTTTCCCTCTCCCCAGCACACACACATTCACACACAGACAAAGGCATTTACAGCCATGTATAGAAATGAGAAGGCAGAAATGAGATACAAAAGCAATAGAGAATTCCAATCAATAGAGAAGCATGTGCAGATTTCTGTTAAGCTTGGCTGTAGTGCATCACGCTCTGCCAAGTCTTGCTCTTATATGCAGCCAGAGTCAGCTCCTCATGTTTTCCTTTTGTTCCCTGCTTCCAAATGGTCTTTTATTCTGAAGAATCACTCTGTATGGAGAAGCAGTCCACAGTGGACTGTAAAAGAACCAGGGCTGTATATTATGTTTATGGCTCTGTGCCCTGTTGCTCTGACAGGATTTGATGAAGCCCTTTCATGCACATTTGAGTGTTGTCCAGAAGTCCTCAATTTTTCTTGGCATGCAGTATGACAGCTTAGAATTTCTTTGGCACTCATTAGACACATTGGAATTTAAGAGCTGCTTTTTCACTCTTTCTTTTGCTTAGTGCATGCAATGTATCATAAACAGACAGGAAGAGGAATGCAGATGTCAGTCTGAGTAATTGGTTCTTGATCAGTTCTTACAGCGGTAACTGACTGAACTGTGGGCTGGTTAAGAATTACATTTGAGGTTAGTTTCTGCTGTTTTTCAGATTAACAATATTTATTGATTCATATATATTAACAAAGTAAAACAAAAGATATATAGACAGAATCAGTCTTAACCCCCACTATTCAAATAATAATCATAAAATATAATCTGCCTGGCAATCATGAGACTTTTTATGTGTCTACTTTCAATGTCGATGACCACCCCATCGCCCAAGATACAGAGTCTGGGCCAAAATGATACACATCGCACACCAGACTCTGAACCTTTAACCAAAACTTCTGTATCTCAACACACCCCCAAAAGACATGGGTTATATCTCTGTCCTCTGATTGGCATTGCCAGCAGGTGGGTGTGTCTTTAAGACCAAGCCTATACAATTTAGAGGGGGTCTAATAGAACCGATGTAAAATCTTGAATTGTATAAGTCGCACCCTTGCGTCTCTGGATGCATTTTTTATGTTTTTTAGAATCCTAACCCACACTCCCTCCTCCAATTCCAAGTTTAAATCTTTCTCCCATAATCTCTTCAGAGTGGTCGAGGCTCCATCACCCTGTACTGAGTACTGTGGCTAATATTACGTTGCAGCACAAGAGTAATGACTTCATTTCTTTACTGATAAAATTGAAATAATGAGTGAGTATCAAAAAATGACTTTCTCAATCCATGGACTTTATTAAGGGCAATGCTTGTTGGGGGCATGTAAATACTTTACAGCCATCCTTAGCATGTACTCTCAATTTGTCCGGGAACATCAGTGCAAAGGCGACCTTCATCGATGTAAGATTTTCTTTCATTCCTTGAATCGACCCTGTGAGCTCGCTCGACTTCCAGCTTATGGAACGGAGTAGATTGTCACGTTTTTGTCACAAGAAACAAAGTGCCGAAAATCCGAGCTCTTTTAAAAGTCTGAAGACAAAAAACACAAAGAAGGTAGCAACCCGAAAATAAAACAAACAAATTATTAAAGAGAGAACAAAACAAAAGCACAACAGACCGACAGGGAACAAAAATGCAGATGGAAAGAATCCGACACAAGACAGAGCACACAAGGGAAATATAAAGGGAGAGAAATCATGAGTAACAAGGGAACACAGGTGGGGAACATAAACTAATAACTAATAATCAAACAAGGCAGAGAGGGCGGGAATATCACTAAAGGCAAGGCAGACACGAATGCACAAGGAAATGAGAACACACAAAACCCAAGTGCATTCACATAACATGAGACAAAACACAAGAGCCTTGACTCAGCCACAGAGTAAATGAACCAAACCAGCCGACGTGGCTGAATCTAGACACAAGACATAAAACAGACATAGAACACGTACATGTCACGGGGGGACTAAGGACAGAACCCTGACATAGATATGCAGTAGCATTTAAACATGGGGATCTGTCTATTAGTGGAGCGGCTAAGTGCTTATGTTTGGCAGAATCGTTCAGTTTAGGATACAAGCGTAAAAAATGGCATGAGCAGTCTCCATGGGTCACTTGACAAGAAAATTGTCCACTTGAAATTTCAAGATGGCGGCCATTTTTCAAGATGGCCGACACCTTAGTGGAGCAGTTAAGTGATATAGTGGTTTATTTGGTGATACAAGCATGAAAATTGGCATGAGCAGTCTCTGATGGGCACATTCGTTGACTCTTTCATTAAGTTTCATCGTCATTGCTTCTCGTAAGGGGGACATTGCACTCTCATCTTCACATATAAAGCACAAAGCTTTCGAGGGCTGGGATCCTCTTGGCCTCTTGACATGGATATCTTTGGTATCTTCAGTGTCTTTAGCAGCAGTAGATGCTCTCTTTTGGGCCCTTTCCAGCTTTGTGTTATTGAACATAAGTTTAGAGCTTGAATGATATTTTGCTCTGTTTCTTGTCAATGTGTTTTCTATGCCATCACCTTCATCTAGTCGGGTTGGACAAAGCAGAGCATTGATCTTATGAAATAATGGAACATTTCTTGCAATGGTATCATAACCAGTACGATTGTGCTCTCTGTTGAATAAACTCGGATGAATGAGTTTTTCCTTGGTGTCCGGCTGATAAATGAAACATCTGTCCCAGTTAGTTTTCTCAACTGTTATGATGGCTTCTGCCATGTCTGCAGCAAATGTATAGGCAGAGGCTGAGGATTTATCCTTTTACCACCTTTTACCAAGCACTTTGATAAATGGGATACAACTAAGTTCATGCCTTAACCCTACACTTAGTCCGATCATTCATCCAATGCCATTTATATCCCGTGCGATCTGTACACCATCCGGTTAACTAAAACCCCATTAACCTTGGCTCGGCTCTCCCGCGCTGGCACAACCTGTCAATTCAGGTGCGGCTATCTAACTGTTTTGGGGTAGATTAGACAGCATTTATGATACTAACTTTACAATTAGCTGACATTGAACCCCACTCTGAGTTTAACAGCAGTGATATATCACCAGTGTGCCCTGGTAGTGCAGATATGCACTCTTGTCTAATCTATCTATCATCAACAAATCAACACAACTATATTTTGATGCGTTAAAAGTTGTTCTTTAGAATAATCTAAAACATATAAAATAAAATGACACCAAATCGTCCTTAATGAAAAAAAAACCCAATACATTTCTAACGGAAAATTGATCTTTTGAGGATCCAGGTGTCGGCCATCTTGAAAAATGGCCGCCATCTTGAAATTTCAAATGGCTCGGACAATTTTCTTGTCAAGTGACCCATGGAGACTGCTCATGCCAATTTTCACGCTTGTATCATAAACTGAACGATTATATCACTTAGCCGCTCCACTATATCTAATAAGACATTAAATACTTGACATGTTGAATGATATCATGTTTTATAGAGCATTAATTATCTGACATGTCCAGAGTGCCTGTGTCTTGATTTCATTTGAATGATTCACATACCCAGATCAAATTAGCTTTATAGATATTAAAGACAGATATTATAAACTAACACATATTAACTCTGATGATGTCTACCCAATCCCTCTCTCCATCTTTTTTTCTTTTGACATTTTTTTATTCTTTATCATGTTTTTTCTTTTTACACTTGCAGGAGAAAGTATGTTGTGAACCTTTGAATCTACCAAGATGGTGTATTCAGTAAAGGCAAGAACATAATTTTACCCTAATGTGTGTTATTTAAGCAGCCTACTTTATGTTTGTCTATTGTTGTGACTTAGTAGAATGACCAGATAAAATGTTATGACTAATTTTTGCAGATATCCATGTGTATTCAAGGGTTCACATACTTTTCTCCAGCAACTGTAGTTACAAGTATTATTTCCCAGTCTGAGTGGTGATACAGATATGCCACTGTGGATAGGGACAGAAAGCCAGGAGGCAAGTGATGACGATTAATGGAGAGAAAAAGAGAGGACATTGCAGCCATTCATCAGGGTTATTAAATCTCCCAGAGTGCTTTCGTTTGTTCAGTTATAAAATAATCAGTCCATCCATACTTCCTCTGACGCAGGAGTCTAGTGGAAAAAGGAGCAACAAAAAAACAGTAATTCTGAGTTACATAACAAATGTTCACATGTACTGGTAAAGACAGTCAACTCAATCATAAGTGGTGGAACAGAAACTCAAAAAATCTCATAGAACTACATTAATGGAATCAATCAATCAATCAATCAATCAATCAATCTATCTATCTATCTATCTATCTATCTATCTATCTATCTATCTATCTATCTATCTATCTATCTATCTATCTATCTATCTATCTAAACTTTCAGACAAGGCTTTGTCAAGCCAATATACATTTCTAATTCAGAACCATCATTCTAAACTAAATTATTGAGTTTCCACAACCTCTGCCACCTCTTTCATTCAGTCTCATTTACACACTCTCTTTCTGTCCCCAGTTATGGCAGTAAGTCACTCAGCATTTCCATGTTGCCCGACTTGTACTCCCTGTGGAAACTCAACAGGTCTGGAAAAGCTCTTTCCTTGGCTGGCCTTGTTAAAGACAAATTGTCTTACAGGGCGTTAATAAACAGCCCACGCTTCTTTAAACCAAAATGACCACTTTAAGGTCATTGCATGTGTGTAGATGGTTCATCTCTCAATGTCAGATCTATAATTCCTCAGAGAGAGGAAGAGAAAGAAAGGATAAATAAAGGCAGAAATTTGCCAGTTAAGGGGAGTGTTTTTAAATTTTCTTGAGTATGTGTAGCATTCAGACAAGGCATTTCTAAAAGACGGGGGCCACTGAGGTTTTTATTATTTCACCTGCAAGCAATGAGAGCGAGCCAGCCTAACTACACAATATATCAGGAGATCATTATGCCCCCCTCCTCCTTTGGTTTTCCTCCCATATCACATGCTGCCTTCAAGTCAGCTGCCTAAACAGCATGGGTCAAAGTAAACATTGGTTTCCCTTTTTCTCTCTTGCTTCATTTTTCTCTCTTTTGAAGTTTATTTAAACTTATTTAGCTCTTTTTTTCTATCTCTCTCTCTGTTTTTTTAAACAGACACTTTAGCAGGTGTAATTAGGGGTGATCCAACTGGTACTTACACCCACCCAATCATCCAGAACGATTTTATAAAATATGAATCCAAAGTGTGGACAACTGCTATTCAGCCAATGAGCTTGCCAAAAAAGAACGATCATTTTTTTTTTTATCACAAGTACCTATTTGAAATTTGTCTAGAAGCCCGTCCGTTTTTTAGAGCCAAATTCTGCTAACGCCCCTGTACTCCTAAGGAACGAATCTCATTATAAACACAACATCACATTCATTGTTCCCTCCTCTTCAAATATTCTTCCCAGAACTCTTTTCTTCGGGACTTTTGCATTGTGGGCAGAGAAAATAGCTCAAGATCATTGTGCCGCAGTCAGCAAGTATTGCAGTGCAAGTGTTTTGTGTAATATTTTCTGAGTTGCTTAAAGCAGAGAAGTAGAAGCAGATAACTTTATGCTCTCCCAGCTGTGATGAAGCATTCTGATATACAGTAATGCCCACAGATTGAATGCACTACTGCAGAAGATAAATCTGATGTCATGCAGACACAAGTATTACAAGTTACACTTGTAGACAGAAGTTGGTTTTTGTGGGTCATCCATTAAATCCATACATGTTTTATATGACATAAATCATTGCATACTGCCCATTAAGATGTTTTATTGCAGGTACATGGCAAGGCCTTTGGAGAACTTTGAATTTTCTGTTTATTATTTCTAGATTGCTAGAAAAGAGCAGATCCATAGCTAAAAACCTTATCTTACAGTCATTGTAAATCTTTTGTTTCTGTCTGCCAGGTCAATTTATGGTCAGTTTGAAGGAATGTTCCAAGTCAAATACAAGTTAAGCTTAATTGACAAATTTGAGGAATAATGTTGATCACAACAATACACAGATTCAAATCATCCCTCCATTATAAAACAAAAAACAATTGTGGTTACAATAAGGCACTAACAATGGAAATGAATGGGGCCAGTCCATGAACATATACATTATATGTGTTAACATGATTATAGTGTGATAAAATCACTTGTTTACTTTAAGCATTACAACTTTGTTGTCATGATGATGTAACTCTGGTAAACCCTGCAATCTAATAAATGCTGTAATGCTGGTAAATCTCTGATATTATCACACTAAAATCATGTTAACATGTATATTGCTTTGTCTTGGGGTCTAGCTAGCTCAGCAAGTAAAGACACTGACGCAAGTTCGAATCCAGGGCGTGTTGTATGACTCCAGTCAGGCTTCCAAAGCAACCAATTGGCCCGGTTGCCAGGTTGGTTAGTCACTTGGGTTAACTACATTAACTCCATTAATGGTCGCTGTAATGTGGTTCTCGCACTTGGTGGGGCGCGTGGTGTGTTGTGAGTGGATGTCGCGGAGAATAGCGTGAGACTCCACAAGTGCTAGGTCTCTGTGGTAACGTGGTCAACAAGCCAGTCACTATGCTACCACGAGGACCTAGAGTGCATTGGGAATTGGGCATTCCAAACTGGGGAGAAAAGCGGAGAGAAAAAATTATAAATAATGTTTTGTCTTGTGCTGATACTTTTGAAACAGTGAGTGTTTTAATGTTTATGGGCTGACCCTATTCGCTTCCATTTTTTTTATTTTAATAAATGAGGAACACTAAACTTGTATTGAACCTGGCATATTCCTTAAAATGTTATATCTCTGTGTCTTTTAATTCATAAAACCTCACTATGCATGTTAAACTGAACTGATCTATACATACTGTATGTCAGCTTTTGAACTCTTTTCCAGGAACAATGTTTTGCTTACATAGGTTATGTAAATAATGTCTATAATATGACAACAGGCACTCCTGCAATTCAGTATGGGTTGATTTAGTATCAGAGAGCACAAACAAAAGATAAGAGTATGAGAGTGAAAATACCACTGAATCAGTTGAGCTCCATGGAATCCAGATATTCCAAACACACCTGATTCTAATATGGACCAAAAACTAACACACATTGTTTGTGTGTCTCCCTCCAGATGTGACCCAGCAGTGTAAATGCAGAGGTGTGGCCTTGTTGAGCCCCAGGAAACTCTTTGTGGGACTCAAGAGGCCACTGTGATCTGAAGTGACAAGCAGCAGGGGCTGGTGTCGAACAGACAGCAAAACATCACTATTCACAAAACAGGGCTATTCACACTAATCTGTGGTTGACTGCTTTCATTTGGCATACTCAAAAGGGAGTATGCTGTTGCAGATATAATATTATAATGTGGTATGATCTTTTAAAATGTTTTTTCTGAAAATTTATATTTAGTATTACGGCGCGTTCATTCTTTATCATTCGGGAAAATCTTGTAAATCGTGCCTCTTTTTTCCCTCTGATCTTTGAATGTTTCCAGGCTTCTGTACACATTGTTGAAATATACTATCACAAATATATTGAGGTTGCACTCAGTGCTTCACTCTGTTTATTTGCAGAGGCCATTGAGCTGCAGTACATTTACAGAATCTTCTATCAAACTTTTTTAGAAGAAATATGTAATGAAAGTGAATGGTGACTGTTTGAGACTAACATTCTGCTTAAAGGCATAGTTCACACCCAAATAAAACTTCTCAAACTCAATCTATCTCAGTTGTGTATGACTTTCTTTCTTCTGTTGAACGCAGATTTTTAGAAGTAAATCTCAGCTCTTTAGGTCCATACAATTCAAGTGAATGGTGACCTAGCTTATGATGCTCCAAAAAGCAAGGCAGCATAAAAGTAATCCATAAGACTCCAGTGGTTTAATATATGTCTTCTGAAGTGATCCAACCAGTTTTGGGTGAGAACAGAAGAAAATATAACTTTGTAAAGCTTTACTTTCACTTTCAGAACGTGATAGAAAGTCATATCTTCAAGAAGAAAGTCTAAAAATCTTCATTTTGTGTTCTGTAGAAGAAAGAAAGTTACACACATCTGGGGGTTGTGGGTGGTTGGGGATGAGATGGCTGGTGGTCTTCAGGATGCCCACTTTTTGTGGGGGGTTTGGGTCCCTTGAATGTACTCAAAATGAGGTGCATGGTGTTTAAAAGATCATTTAATTACCAATAATGAGGCACATTAAGGTTCTATAGTTTCTTCTGTGATGTCATTGTCTCTTTCTGCCATATGAGTTTTCAAAGCAATCAGTGTGCGTGACAACACTCTTTTCTACTTTCTTTGTCTTCAGTGAAGACTCTTCGTCCACGGCTGTACCAGTGTGTCCGCGTGTGATGGGGTGATTCACATACAGTAAGCATGCTTATCTCACTGCCAGCGAATACACTCACATTACCGCTGGGACACACACAGGAAGAGGGGAAAAGTAAAGTTGATACACAGACAAACTGCAGACTCATGCTACACTAAAACTGGGTGGAAATTGAAAAATTAAAATTCTGTCATCATTTAACTTAATATTGTTTCAAATCTGTACAACATTTTCCTTGCATGTAGAACACAAAAGAAGAAATTAGGCAAAATGTTAGTCTCCGTTACCATTCACTTTTATTGAATTGTTTTTCCATACAATAAAGGTTCATGGTGACTGTGGCTAACATTGCCTGGGGAGTAAATGATGACTTATCATTTTGGGTAAACTATTACCTTTAGCGTCTTGGCTGGCTGCCCTTTACATTATTTTATTAAAGAGATCAAACCTTGAGTGCACTTTCCTAGATCACAGAGGTGCTCTTATAGCATATTATCTGCTAAAAGATGGTATTTGCAGCTTCTGCATGTCAGAGCTTTCAGAGCAATGTCCTGAGAGGTTTATTGTTGGCTAACACATGTCCTGAAGTGTTGGCAACCCATAAAAAACCCACTTTGATCTACAGAATTTCTTGAGTCCCTGTCTGACACATGGCAAAGGTGTCTGATTGGCTGTCTGTTGAAGCGCTTGGAAGAGCTCTTGGCTCCATTTTACTGCAGTCACAGGACTTGACAACTCTCTCTGTAGACAGTGTGACTGCTTTGAGTGAAGATCACACCCTCTTTTGCCCGTGTGCCCACATAAAGTCTCACATACTCTGATACACAGTTCTGTATCAGGGAGGAAACCCCTGTTTCACAAGACTCCTTCAAGATAATAATCATGAGACGCTGGAGAATGGGAAGAAAAGAATCTGCGTGAGCCCTTCCCTCCATACACACACAGACAATCTTGTGTGTCTTCATAAGAATGTTTGCTGCTTCAAAGCATTTTTGACATGTGGTGTGTCTTTTTGTAATCTAAAGGATTTGATGCGTAAGCATCAGCAAGCTTCTGATAAGTTAAGAAAACCATTGTGAATTATGAAAACTCTCTCTCTCAATTATTTCATTTTTACATTTTAAAGATATTTTTTGACATAAAAAAATGAAATAAAGATAATCTGCATTATTAACAGATGTATTATTAAAAGGAATGTTAATAATATGAAATAAAAAATAATTGCAATACACAATATTCAATATAATCTGTCACAGATGCACACACCATGTTTGTGGTGTTTTTTGTTATAGCCTTTAAACCTCTTAAAGCCATCGGCATAATATCACAAAAAAAGTCCCTGTATACATAAGTTTATACATAAGGTATAATTTAAAAGCTTAGAATCTTGGATAACCATCACTTTTGCATTATTGCTACCTAAAATAACAAAACAAGGCCTTAAAACATCCACGTCGCAAATATTCACAACCTAGTGTGGTAGAACTATTAATATGAATATAAAAGTCTTTCAAATAGCACTTCTATCAAATGAAAGCGCTTATTCTCAGGAACGTGACTGCACAGTTTATTTTGTTGCACTAATAATCACAGTTTGAAAGATTTTCAAAAGAATCACAAAGTGAAATATGATATTTGTAAGATATCAAATACAAATGTCTATTTTATGTGCTGATTACTGCTGCTATAAGCCCCAAATTGCTAAAAACGTTATATCTGCTTTTTAGCATTTTTTTACATGTCTTTGAGCTCGCTTGTGTGAATAATCCAATGTTATACCTTAGATGTCCAGAACTAAATATGCAGTGCTGCAGGAAAAGCATGCTAAACAAATCATCAGAAATATATGTTTCAAACTATGATCAAATGTCATACATCATCACAAAGGGGAGGAACTCAGCTTTCTACTGACACCTAGATTGAGCTTCTAGTCCACTTAGAGGCCGAGATATTTAATGAAAAAAATGGGGATGGTGCAATAACTAAAAATGATTATGTTATAGCGCCACCTACATTTTTTTATTTGGGGGGGTTGTCTGATAAATGAGACAAATATTTTGCAATTCTTCCACAGTTTGTGTAAATGGTGAGCTTTTATATTTTAGTGTGAAAAATGGCTGGGGCAGCCCAAAAATGCACCAGTGTTTAAGAGGTTAAATAAATAACAGATATTATAATAAACTATAAAAATAATAGCAATCAAACTATAAGCTATATTTACAGGGGCATTCAGTAGTTCTCTAGCCAGCATTAGCATTGCCCTTCTTCATGTACTGTAAGTACCGATACAACAGTAGTGTTAGACATTGTACTGCTATCTATCGGCATGGATCAGCATGATCGTCTCTGCTGCCCCCAGCAGCTCTGGAATATCACTTGCATCTGGAAAATGTTGGGGTTTGAGTTAATTTTAGTTATTTATTACTACTATAATATAATTGCTCAGCCTAAAAACAAACGTCAGAATTCAAGTGAACAGACTTCTACAGTTAAGGACATATTATTATTGTCCCTCATATCAATAATCTTTGGAGACTGTCTATGTTTCACGTTATTTCTAAAGACAATTATTACCTTTATTAGAGAACTGATTAGCATAAAATAAACCTTAATTATCTATACAGAATTTCATGGTAAAGGAAAGATTAGAATTGTTTTTGATTATCAAATTTAGCAAGTCCATGAATACTGTAAACCAACATCATGGTTTACTCAAAATCCACAACAATCGCTGTGCAAAACTACTAAAGGAATGAAGAAATATGGCATTTCATAGAGGTGGAGGTAGATGGGCCCCCCTTACTATAGCTGTGGTAACAATGAAAATATAATTACATGTTGATTTCCAGTTGCATTTGTAAACACCACTGAAAACTGGCCATTACTAACATACGTTGACTACACATGTAATTTTATAACGTTCGCAGGAAATTGAATGTGTTTTCTGTAAATTCCACTTACACTATTTTAGAGAGTGGTCTAAACAATTAATAATATCTTACCTGTCCAACAAAAAACAAGCAACATCGGCATCACTACTCATGCTTTTCTCCATCATCGATTCTTTCCATCTTGTGTATGCTGTAGCTACCAATGTTTACTCTAGTTTTTTGCCTTTGCCGGTCTTTCTGTCTTCTTGTTAATGACCTTTTTCGCTTCTTCAGCAGTACAGCTACTGAATATCCCGTTGTCTCTGCTTCTAAAGTATGATAAATAAGTATAAATAAGTATGTTCCATTGTATTATTTTTGCTCTTCGCATCACCAAACTACACTGCGCTAAGCATAGCCAAGCGTATCTACACTGGCGGCAGCCAGTGAGCACTTGAGTATTTTCTTCTTCGACGTTTATTGAAACACAGTAGATCATGTAATTTAACCATGGCAAAACACATTGAAGTGGGTGAACCGCACCATGTATAATGAAAACACTTTTTATACAAACTATTATCAGTATTATGAGTCATCTCATGTACGTGTACACCATTCAGATCACTCTTCGCAAAAACACAATTCATTTGTTAACGTGTAAAACATCTTAAATTATCCTTATCTTAAATTATCCCCAAATTACTGAATGCAACTTTAATATATCAGGAAAATCAACTGAACAACATATCAGAAATTTGAAGTTTTTTTTAAATAACAAACCTCATATTTATGCTTTGACATATCCTTAAAACACACACCAAAAAAAAAAATGCAGGTTTACATTGCGGTACTTATGTTCCTACTCAAGTCTGCTTCAACACACAGGAGGGTTCAAGATCTCTGAAATATGTCTCAGTAGACCAATAGGAGCGCTCGCAACCAACAAAATCTTTAAGAATTGTCATGAATATGTAAATATGTACGGTCCAAAAGCCAATGGGAGCAGTGTGGGGGCGTTTCCCGGAGGCGCAGCACAGATGTTTGACTGAATGTGGGATTGGAGAGGAAAATTATGGAGTCTTGATATGTTGAGTTTGTGAGTGAAGGCGAAAACAGCGCTGGAATTTCCTCCTCTTGCGCGGGAAAACCACCACTGCTACTCACACTCAAACTCCGTAGCTCGGCCGTTACCGGAAAGTGTCTTCCAGTCGTAATAGTATCCAGGGGGATTTGGGTTTCGTTGCTGCTGTTTGCCCTAGGATAGCTCCCCTGGCTAAGGTTAGCCTAGGCTGCTAGCGGATCTCAATGGGAATTTACAGCCTTGTGTGTCTCTTTTGCGCGCTAGCGGGCTGAATGCAGCCACGCGCCTCCCGCCGCACTGGGCTCTTTCAGCCGCCGCTGCTGCATCATTCACGTGGTGAGTGAATGAATGACTGTATGTTTATGGAAAATGTTATGATAAAGGTCGCTGTTACTGCAGGGGTTTGTTTATTGATTATTGTAATGATCTCTTCAGCTACATTGCTAGCCAGGTAAACACTGTGACTTTAAAAGAGGATATTTAACCAGTAAGTAACCTGAGCGCAAATGTCTCAAACGAGTCTATAAAGTAATTAGCTGAAGTACTGACAGTTTGCAGTACTCTACGTGCACGAGAATGCTAGTTTGGAGAACCTCTAGTAGCTGTCTAGCGTGGAAATAACTATTTGGTAGTGAACAACAGTTGTGAGTTAATTTAAAATAAATTAGATGTAATTAATTAAATAACTCTAGGGAAGGTTTGTACTCTTAATGCACCTCTAATAGATTATCATTTAACGTCAGCTGTTCATCCAGGGTTGCCTCTTTAATTCCAGCCTGGTTGTATGATTGACAGTTAGCACATGCAATGCACTGAAACCAATGCATCCATGTAAATCAAACGAGTCCAAGAGTTTTTGCACGAAGTATCAATATCTAGGGCTTCAGAATCATTTGAATTGGTCCAGAAGGTTTAATCTGACAATATACTGTTTTCCTTTTGAAATTTGGCTGTACAGTTAAAGTCAGCCAAATCTCGCTCTCCTGATATCATCGCCAGCCGTATCGTTTTGTCTTTGCCTTGCACAGATTAACTGATACGGAATTTTCTACTGCTGGTTTTAGTCAGTGGGTACATACCAGGATGTCCAAATAATCAGATGAAGCTGAGAGATATTTGTGTTCAAAATTTCGAATGCAGATATTTGAATTATAAGATTGATAAATCAGGGTGAAGATTTGGTGCAGCAGCCTTTTATCGCCGATACCTAACCTCCATCCTCTTTTGTCTCTGTAGGTTTATTGACACCTGGACACGAGGAGTACTGGATTATCATGCCGAGCTCAAGTTTATTTTGAAGGATTGCGATATGTGCTCTCTTGGAGTTGTCAATCATCCCGGTGGATCTAACATGTAACTTCATCATGCTGATCTGCGCTTATCCAGTCTGCATGTTTTTCTATTGTTTTTACCCCTTGAAACATCAATGACTGCACACAAGCTGATTTTGGACGGATACTTTTGAGAACTTTCCCAAGTGAGTGTGCGGCGGCAGACCGGGCAGTATTTTAAATAAACTGTCAGCTCTTAAAAAATACAATAAAACATGGCTTCGGTGTGGAAAAGACTGCAGCGTGTTGGGAAACATGCTTCCAAATTCCAATTCGTAGCCTCCTACCAGGAACTCATGGTGGAATGCACTAAGAAATGGTGAGTTGTCACTGCTTGCATGTCTCGCGCGTGCCACCCCTCATTTGCAGCCCGCGCTGAGGAATGCTGAGTTGGCCCGTGACGTAAGCTGTCTCACGGCGGTGATTTATCCGTTCCCGCGGCGGTGCAGGCGGGCCTGCATGTAGGTAGAGGCCGGCGAAATCTATTTTTCCTCAGCATTTTCTTTATTTTTCCTCAGCATTTTCTATCTTCCTCTCTGTTTAGGGATTGTATGTTATGAAATTCATCTTTGTTGTAAAGAATCGTGAAGTCTCCTCATCCACAGCTCAGTCATAATGTCAAGAATGGGAATAAACTCTGCTTGCATGGATGCAAAAGTTTTTAAACAATCAGTGTTCAAAACAATGAACTTGCTAAGCTTATAAAAAATAATTTGTGTTTGGAGCTGTCTCATCGGATTTGCCGTGAAATGGCTGGCTTATGTTGTTACTCTTTGCGTCATGACGTCATGTCTGTAAACACAGGAAAGAAGTGCCGGTTGTCACGTGTTCCGGCTGAGGATGCTGTTCAGTCTGTCACAGTCACCCAGTTCAAGATGGCATTGTTGCAGTTTGAAATATTGTTTATCTGATATCCGTTTGGCGAAGTTGTTCAGCTGCTATAATGCTTTGAATTGGATACAGTATGTTGTCTGGTAGGGATCCGTTGTCAGCGGAAGTCACTGTGCATGTTTACTAATACGTATGACTTTTGAAATTGACTTCTTGTACATATTATTTGTTACATTATATGTTTAATAAAGTATATTTTATCCCCATTATTTCTCATTTTATGTTTTTAGTTTACAGTGTTATTAGGCCTACACTTTAACTTGCTGTCAACTGCCATTACAATGTTTTAGTTTTAGTCACAGTTTTAGTCTTTTGAAAAAAATGACCTTTAAAAATTTGTTTACCATAACTTTAGTCAGTTTTACAAAAGTGACAATTTTAGTGGAAACGAAAATAATTTCAAAAATATTTGTGTTAATATATGTTGTGGATATATTAATTTCATGTATAAATAGGATGCGTTTGAATAAGGTATTTAAAGCGGTTCATTTAGCCGGTGTTTGCATGTTCAACTCACGCAGCTACAGCGGAGAAATGCCCTACACATGGATTAAATTAATCCATATCTAATATCTTCTATTTACAGATTATCAAGATGTTTCTTTTTCTGTTTATATCTTGCACTGTTAATATCTTACAGTATAATTTCTATCAGCATATTTTCGTCAGCAGTATGCTTTAATAAAATCATCTAATAATCTTCATGATGCGCCTTTTTCGTCTCGTTATCGTTGACAAAATCGAAACTTTCGTCAACAAACGTTTTCATAATTAACTTATTTGACAATATTAATAATGAAGTCTTACCATTGAAATTGAATTAGCAATATCACGAATTTCACTTATTAAATTGATAATGCAATACAATACAAACATTAATAGTCGATAAAACACTTGAATAATCTTGAATAATATACTTGTAACTGGTAGTGATTCAGGAGAGTCCCCTGTTCTCTATGTAAAAGCACTTTGAGTGTAGTTTCAGAAAAGTATTCAGTTCATTCATTCAAAATATGTAAATAAGAGTATTGTTAATCTTCATCAATGTAAGTAATATTTCATTTTTAAATGTTTAATCGTTAATAATATCAACATGAAAATAGCACTTTATAACGCCGGCTCTGAATATCTTCCATTCATAAACGCACAGGTGATGTCCGCCAGAGCTGCAGCGTCGAATCGGACGTATTGTATTCTTCTGCAAATTTCTTGCAATTTTAAATTTCAAACACAGATGTTGCTACAGAGCACAAAGTTATGTAGTGCAGCTTTAAAGTGGTATGCTACTCAGAGGTTAAGGGTCAGGATGTGGATTATGTTATATGAGGGGTCAAGTGCTTTGCATTTTTCAAGTGAGAGCTGTCTGTTGGGAAGGGTTTGAGAGTGAGCGATTTCTTGAACATTTGCAAAAGGAGAGATTCGTTTTGTAATTGTGACATGCTCATCACACTGTGCTCCACAAGAGTAGCATTTCTTATATTTACTTCAATCTGTCTGAACAATTTAGATGTAGATGGATTATTTCTGGGCCCTTGAGGTATGATTGGTTAATTGAGTGTTTTACTATTAGGTGTGACACGCATGCAGACACACACACACACACACACACACACACCCACACCCACACCCTGAGGTGTACCAGATCTGAATGTGTCAGTTAATGGTATGGTAGAAATGCACCAATGTCTATTACTAAGGGCAAAAAAACAACTGCCTTACTGTGGAAAAATGCTTTCATAATCTTGTTTTAAGACCTCTGAAAACATTCCTCTATCTCCCTGTATGTGTACGTGTGTGTGTGTGTGTGTGTGTGTGTGTGTGTGTGTGTGTTTTGGATGCACAGACTTGTCTGCGTAGTGATGTGTGGACCAATGTGGGGTTGGCTCTGATGAAAGAGCATTATTCACTCACTGACAAGATGCTGAAAGCCGTTTGTACCAGGGAGATGCTAGTGCCTCAGCTGTGTGCGTACATGTGCGATGGCTCCCCAATCCGTGTGCTTTGTGGTTCATCTGTCCAGTGTGCCACTGTTGTGATGGAAAGTTTTCCACTTTGGCTTCAAGTGGAAACAAGTCTGTAAGCTTGAGCAAAAGCGCACATTCTCTTTTTCTCCAAATTTTATGTCGAAAAACCACAATAATTTATTCTGGAATGCAGGAAGAAGTCAAATTTACAAGAGTGAAGAATTAATGAGTGTTGGAAAGTGTCAGCGACTGAACTATGTATTAAAGAACCCCAAAACACCACCGCTGGTTCCTACCTGAATAATGTGATTAAAGGGTGTATAGAAGAGGAAAATTAAGGCTTTTATGAACGTTATAGAGTCTGTTATGAAATAGGACAGTTTAGGATAATTGGTCTGTGTGTGACATCAGCTCTGAAAAAGCATTGCAAGGAGAGAAGTGAATGAGAGAGAACCTCAGGTTCATATTACTTTACATTCAGAGAGAAAATAAGGAAGAGCTTGTTAATAAGGTGCTGCGTTCTCCGTGGTGAAAAACTGACCCTCCTCCACAAGCCATGCTGTTTCCTACAGGCATCTGTACATCTGCAAACTAATTGCCTCCGGAATTATTTAAGACCTTTTGTCAAAAGCGCATTTAGACCCCGTTTCCACCTGGTATTAAGATGCATTTCGGGTTATCCGATCACATGTGGTCAGCCCTAAATACAGGTCTAAATGAGGTCTAAAACGGTTTGTGATAGGATCACAAATACCACAGACGAATGTGGTCAAAAACGCATGTGACCAGATTGCGTGTGAGGTGTAATTGCTAATCCATCCAGTATGGATCCTGGCAGCATTGAATGACCGCCCCTCACCTATCAATCAACCGCTGCACTAAAACAAGAGTTTAAACTTTGCCATTTAAGAGCGGATTTAAAAGGAAATAACCGTCTGATCTGAAAATTTAAAAAAGCAGATACAAACACAATTAGGAAAGCTTCATGTATCTTCTTTAGTGTGTCTGATATCAAAACAGATGAGAAGCACCAACACTTCAAGCTCCTTTAATACAGGTAATCCACTTAAATTATGGATAATTCTGCTCGAAATGTTGCGTTTGTGTTTGGATTATATTTCAATCGCATATGCGAGAATCGGTGTGTGTTTTTTTTTTTTTTTTTTTTTTTTTAATGCATTCTTTGTCTTTTCTGACTTGGTTGCACTTTATTATGATGCAGTAACACTGTGGCATAGTGACTGAGTATGTCATCATGAAACGGAGACCCTCCCCTCAAAATCCGAACACAAGCAGTCAGAGGAGACGCATTTAAGTGACCGGGTGTAAACAGCGATGTGTCTCACCTTACCACATGTGATCGGATCACCTGAGATGCATCGTAATACCAGTTGGAAACAGGGTCTTGTATCTAGTAGGCTATGTACGGGAGTTGCCAAAGAGTTTCCAGTATCCAGTGGAAGGCTAAATCCAAAACAAATAAGTGATGGATGGTTTATAATCAATAGCAAACACTTGTATTCTACTAGAGAGAAGCCTAATTTTTGCTTAGACTCAAGCAATGAAATAACATCCCCCCCCTTCCCTTTTCTCGCCAATTTGGAATGCCCAGTTCCCAAAGCTTTCTAAGTTTTCATGGTGGCATAGTGACTCGCCTCAATTCGGGTGGTAGAGGACGAATCTCAGTTGTCTCTGTGTCCAAGACTGTGTCTGAGACCATCAATTCGTACATCTTATCACGTGTCATGTTGAGTGCGTGTGGAGGCTTCACGCTATTCCCTGCGGCATCACCACGCGCTCCACAAAACTACCATAGAAACAAAGTACAAAAATAAGAAAGGCTTGAGTATAGAGAGGCACAAAACCACTTATGTGCATCCTAAATGCAGAATGATGCACTTCAATTTAAACAGAGTTTGGGCAATCATCACTCAAAAATGCAAAACTGCAAGATAACATTGGTACACATGTAGTTACCGACTGTTTACTGTACCAGTTTATTTAAGCATTTTAATATAGAATCAGCAAAAGACTTTAATCTCTTCACAACACCTCCAAATACAGGCTTTGATGGATGTAACCGTAGTGGTGCATAAATTGACTAAATTAAAAGCATTTAAGAGACGTTCTTGCAGATAGGGTTTTATTGTGCTGACTATTAACCACTTTTAAGCACAGCAAGCTATAATCATGCAAAAATGCTCTCCAAGAAGTTGCGTCTCTTAATCTGAGAATTGCATCTCCCATTAAAACCACCAACACTAAAATATTAATATTAGTAGTCGACCCCACTAATCGACTTGTCTGTTGTTGGACGATTAGTCGACCACCATGGCACATCCCTTGTGCTAATGTTTGTGTGTTATTAGATTAATGATACCCTAAGACTTTACACTTTAGTTGGCATGTTGATAAGAATATCTTTTGTGACAGTCGACTGACATGAAAGATCCTTTACAGCCAGATCAGCAGTGTACAACACCTCTCTCCAAACCACATACTGCAGGACCAGTGTCCAGCCAGGCTCCAACCAACACATTGGGCAGAGTTCCAGAAGCATGTTGCTAGGATACAGGACACGCCACAGCCTGCTTAGGTATCCCCGCCTGTTGATTCACTGCCTTCTAGAATGTTGGCCCTTGCTGTTCTTTTGTTCCTTGGCAACATCAAATGTTTATTAGAGTCTTCCAGTGTCTCTGGTGTAAAGTATCGTGTTATCTTGACATTTCCCACACCTGTATGTTATGGTCACAGTAATGTTTCATCCCCACAAACAATTTTGTTTTAGCATTTTCAGCTCATTTTGAGCAAAGTGCCTATAGAAAGCAGTTATTTATTCCGCTGCCAAAAGAACCCAGAAGTGCCAGAGTGGAGTTTTTGTTTGTAAACAATTACTTCATCTAAAGCAGGGGTCGGGAACCTTTTTTCACTAAAGAGTCATTTTTTTCATTTTCGTTAATGCATTTTTTTTTTTAAAGAGCCTTTGCAAAAACAAATATTTTATTATTATAAAAAACAAAATTTTTCAAGAACATTAAACCTTTATTAGGTCCAACTCAAAATCAAAGAAATATGCAACAAACAATATGTAACATGTTGCAATATTAACTGTGTGTGTCATTGTGTTGTGTGCAGGACTCTCACTTTAAGGTTAAGTTCGCACCAGAGCAGCATAAAACCTCTTCAGGGTTCTCTGTGTTTGTGTGTGTAAGGGTTGCAACTAATGGTTATTATGATAATTGATTAATCTAACGATTATTAGAACAATTATTCGACTATTCTGCGATTAATGCAATAATTAATTAGCTCTTAAGCAATTATTCTGCTTGTGTCCTGATTTAAATGGTTGTATTAAACGTGCTTGCTAACAATGAAGAGGAAAAATAATCTTTTAAAAATACCTCTAAATAACATTCACTGAATTAAAGGGGGAAAAATACTTTTTATAAGTTTAATTCAGTTAAGAAATTTATTGCAAAAAATCCTATTGTTATCAAGTGTTTTTGTCTTGTTTTCCATTTTAAAAATGTCTAAAATTCCTTAAAACAAAATACATTTAATTGAGAAGCAACATATAAAATATTTAAACTTGCTTTAATAGAATGTATCTTAAATATGCAGCAAGTGTATTTTGTATATAAGTGTTTTTTTTACTTGTTTATACTTCTGCGAGTGCAGTAAAGACAAAATATACTTATATTCAAGATCTATTCTCTAAATTCTCAGGTGAATGCATCTTTTTTTTTTTTAAAAAAAGGATTTTTAGATATTTTAAAATATTTGTATTTTTAATATTATATTCAACATTCTCATATGACAATTGTTTCTTCTGCAGTATAGTTGCTTAAAAAAATTACGTTGTTTTAAGAGTTTACATATGTAGATTGGAAAACAAGCCAAAACAAATCAAAAACATATTTTGTTGCAGCGAATAATGGGGCGAAGACTACACTTTCTGTTCACTTAAATCCATCTTTAACTCACAAAAAAACAAACTCTCTCGTATTAATAAAGCTGCATATTGGCAATTTTCTTCACAATAAGAAATGCATAGTGACATATATTATGATTCAGTAAGGCGTAAGCCAATACGTTATAATCTAGCTGCCGCAAGCGTTCGCAATTGAGGAACAAGCATCACCTTGACAGATTGCGCATCAGCCGAATGCAGTTTCAGTCTCCCCCCCTCAGATCGGGACATTCCTGCAACTCATAGAAGAGGTGCTGACAGTTTGTAGTTATTTACATGATCTGCTTCAGTATTATTTGAACTTTAATAAAGCTATAGCGCATTAAATGTAACTGCATTTAAGATGTAACGTCAAGGTGTTTTCTTTTAAAGATGCTCGACAGGCAAGTTTTGCTTCAGTGGAGAGGCAGCTCCAGCTCCACTTATTCCACAATGAGAGCGCTTCTGTATTTACTTGTTTTTAAATACAGATTGAAGACTTGTTTTTAGTTTTCCTCTCTTAAGTCAGGTGCAAGCTGCAGTGCTGCTCTCATCATTAGAGTTTAAAGTGATCTCATGTTACATTAAAGTAGGTCAAATGACTATTCGACAACAAACATTTGTCAACATTTATTTTTATTTTTGACTAATCTTTTGACTGTCAACCTTGAGTGCTGGCTGGACTTGATATTGTTCATATGTTAGAAAGACTGCTCACATGAGTATGTGAAGCCAAACGTAGTCTACAATGCTGTACTGACACGTAACCGTGTGGCAAAGTTCGGGGGGATATTCATTCCAAGTTTTCAATATGAGGTTGTCTTCACGTTCAATGTTCCCCAAGTCCATTTCTGTTCTTTTGACTAAAGTTCACGCTGAAAAATTAAGCTATCCAGCTTGGTATTCAGAGTGACAAATTTGGTCAAGCACATTTGAGCTCAGCCGCCTCTAACTCAACTTGCAATGGGGGTGCCGGGGATGACCCCGAGCTGTTCATCGTCTCGTGTGGATGTGATAAATTTGAACATACTGCTGTGCACACGAAAGTCCCCCAAACGTGCTTTGAATAACATCAAAAGGTCAGATGTGAAAGACTTCAGAGTGTGATATCACAAGTGTGCTCATTTGTGAGGCAGTATTCCCTGAATACTCATAATGTTTCAAAGTGCAGGATGTGGCCACTTTCAATATCATGGGTGAAAAGTTCCAATTTTGATTCAAATACCAACATAGCCTGGTAAAGGGAAAAAACTGTGTTCCTGTGTCCCTGCATCCACACCTTTAACTGGTTCATATCCCCAGTTATGTCCACCAGGTAATAGAACTTGCACAGCCAGTCCCAGTCTTGTTAGCTCAGGATGCACGTTTCCTTTCTTCTCCAAAAGGCCTTCACCTCATCCAAGCATGCAGCAAAATGTGCAAGCACTCTTCCTCTTGATAACCAGCAGACGTTGCTGTGCAATAACAGGCTGGAATTGTTGCTCCCTGTTTCCTCCAATAGTTCCTTGAACTGGTGCTCATTCAGCGCATGGGCCACAATGATATTCACCACTTATATTACTAATGACATGATTCTCACAGTGCCTCTTGATGTAAGGCGCAACGATAGTTCAAAATGCGCCGCTTTTCTTGCTCACATAGCAGAGACACAAAACCTTTGTGTTTCCCCACCATACTTGGAGCTCCATCAGTGCACACAGACACAAGTTTGTCCAGTGGCAGATTTTTTTTCCCAGTAGCAAAATCTATAAACACTTTCAGAACATCTTCCCCTTTAGTTGTGTCCTTCATAGGCAGAATGGCCAGACTTCTCGTTTTTGTCATCAGACACATAGCGTTTAGCTGTGCAATATTACAAGTGTCTGTAGACTCATCCAGTACAAGAGAAAAAAAATCTGCTGAATTTATATCCTTGATCTGTATCCTTTCTACCTCATGGCCATGCACAGTTCGGGCTGACGGGTGGTACTTTTATTTTCTGAATGATTTTCTCCTTGTTTTGGAAATCAGCAAACAGTTCAGTTGCCACACTTAACATGCATGACTTTACATAACCTCCATCAGAAGCATTCAGGCTTCCAGTGGCCCCGTCCATGCTTGCAGCTGCTGCTGGCCAGCTTGCTGTTTACGCAGGAGCTCCGCACAAGCCTTCCTTTGGATCTTGCCCACTGGGTACTTTGCTGCAAAAGCTGCATGGTGGGTTTCAAAATGTCTCTTAACATTAGATTTTTTTTTAAATGAGGCAATACGGTCTGTGCAAATCAGACACAGCAGAACACCAGAACTTTCAATAAAAGAGTATGTTTCAGTCCAATCACTGTCATATTCGATGCTCCACATTCCTTCTTTTCACCATCTCCACAAACTAGCTAGCTAGCTGTTTGAAACTGAGCACAAGAGGTAACCATAGAAACGCAAGTGTTTCTGGCCATTGATTGGTGTCGTGAGACTTGCGCTTAGCACTGCAAATGCACAATGGATGGAACAACCTGAAATATATTTTTGTAAACTGACTTGTTACCAACTTTTGTAGGCTGTACAACAAATTAGAGGCAAATTAATTGTAATTTACTTCAATCCCACCCGCATTCTCTGCTGGAAACTGATATCTAGTGATGTCTCTAAGGTTATAATGATCATATGTTGGTAAATGGTGAGTCACCCACATGATTTTTTGTCAAAGAGCCATGTGTGCACATAGCACACAAAGCTGGAGAACGCTTTCTGAAGGTAATCAGTCCTAATCTTATTGGCTGGTTCCGTGAGTAGAAGCACACAGGACTTTTCGTATGTCTTCCTGGAAAAAGTTCATGTTCACAAGATTCCTTTTTGAGGACAAAATAATCACCACATTTGCCCTAGTTTGCCAGGTTAGTGACAAACTTTTAAAGATATTCAGAGTTTCATTTGAGGCACATTGCAGAAAGTAAAGTGGATATCCATGAGCAGAACTGTTTATTCTGCTTCGTTAACTTTGTTGTTGAAATTCTCTGTGATAAGATTTTCTGTGCTGGACTCCTTTTTCTGTGCTACACATTTTCCGCCATTTTCCCACTGTGTTTTATTTGCATTCGCTCATGAAGTTTGCCTTGCCATTTTATATATATATATATATATATATAATATATATTATTTCTTTCCCCATGTCATTCTTTTTAATATGGTATCATATATCTCTGATAACCCCGCCCTTAAACCACACATAAAAGCAACCTACTGTGATTGATCGCATTACATGCCAATTAGAATTTTTTTTTTCTGTCTAAAGCCCCATACACACATGCAGCTACTTTTGCCGACAAAGCAACTAGATCTCATTCATTTTCAGTGAGATCTGGCAACTTGAGTGACCGCAACCTCTGACGACTAGATTTGGGTGTGGCGTGTGACGGGACCAACATTATGCAAATGAGGAGTGTCATTTGGCAGCAACACCCAATAGGAGACAAGACACTTCACTGGAACTCACTTCATCTGTTTCCTAGTCAAGTGCAGGCAACACTAAGAAGTTATTGTTTCTGTGACGTTTACACTGTTCTATATGATTTTTCTGTAATCATATACATAGATATAGTAAAAATGATAGGTGGAAAAGAAAATGTAGGCAGTCTGAGTTATTCATACATTGACAGATTGTTCGTCTAGTTAATGATATGATGCAATGAGCACTTTCCCCTGCAGAACGTTAGGTTCTTGGATAATCTAAGATGTTATATGGTTGAGACCATTGCCGTATCAATCTAAGGTCTGGTTATGCAAGACAGAATTTATTCGTATTATGACGGTAGTGAAGCTGTTTTACAGTAATGTGACAGTAGGGGCAATCACATTAATCATGTTTCCTTCACAGTTAATGTAATAAATCCTTCTTGCGGTTTAGAGCATGCAGACAAAACGCTTTGAACTTGTTTTCTAGCATTCAGAGGCAGATCCCTTGTGTCTTTGAGCAAAAGTGTGTCAGACATTTCTGGGTGTTAATAGTAGCCAATGATTCTGATGACAGGCTTTTGGCATTTCAGAATAGCCAGGGCAAAATTTGGTGCGCATCTAGATTCCTATATAAATTCTAGAGGAATATATTCAGTAAATGTGTTTCCATCGTAGTTTAATAGCATGTCGTCTTAAATAAAAAAACGTATCCACCTCAAGCGAGCATACAAGTTTTTTATATATTTGTTTTTTTTGCGTACATGTGTTTCCATCCAGCACTTTTTGTTTTGTTTTTGCGATATCCCAAAATTGAGCTCTAAATTTGAGTTAATTTTTATGCAATTGAGTAGCAATGAAGTGATTACTATTGGGAGCACAGACAGTAGCTATGTTTCCATCCAAAATGTTAATTTAATATATGTGACAAACCATAATATCGCAAAAACAATGTGCGAAAAAACATTTGTTTCCATCCCATGTGTTCAAAAGAACAAAATCATCTCATCCAGAGAAATGGTAGCCACTGTGATTTCTTTTATTAATAAAATCCTCACGGTTTAGAGCACACAGACAACACTCTGTAAAGAACTTTCTACTACTGACAGACAGGATAAGTGACTATGGAACTTCTAGCAATTTAACCTTAGTTCAGTTAGTAAGTGAAGATGCCATATTTAATTTTACATGAATGAAAACAAGGCAGTGAGGGGGAAAAGTACAGTATTTAGTGGGTTGTTTTGTACATTGGTAAAAAATTTACAATACCTCATGCCAAAACAAATTCCAATTCACAAAACAATGGAAACCATTAAGTTACATCTATACCCCACAGCCCAGTTTTGTTGCATTAAATGTAGCCATTGTACAGTATTTGTGCAGTAATACTAAGCATCTGTAGCAACAATGTTTAGCAGCTTTATTTTGAACAATTCTGATAGCAAAAACAATGAAACAAAAAAAACTCACTTCATGTATGCATTTCAAAAGTGATCGTTTTACAACTAATTAATAAATTATATAAAAAGAAAACAACATTTGTAATTGCAACAGTGTTTTTTACTCAAATAAATTACAATAAACTGATAATTATAATAAATATCCAATTACTAAAGAAAAAAAAAAGCAATTACAGTATTTACAGTATTTATGTTGATCCAAGGCAGTCACTAACAAAGTTTGTTACCAACTGGAAACCAAAGCCACTGAAAGACAGGAAAGATAAAGTGTGTAAGCAGAACAAATAAAATTACAACACTGTATGCATGTGTGAGTACTTACGTTTGCTCCAATGGCGCCGAATCAGAAGACACCCACTGCAAAAGAGAGAGAAAGAGAGAAAGAGAGAGCAAACAAGCAGAACAAAACCAAGCAGAACAAACAAAGTCCAAATAGAATAAATGCATATGATAGCTCACTATAGCAGGAACAAACAAAACATTTATTCATATACACCTAGAACTGTAATCTCATATCTTGCTAGTCTTCTCCACTGTAATTTTATAATCAAAACCATCTTCACCTGACTTCTTGTAATCCTTTCCTTCCATTTTTGTTATATGCATCATAAATATAATGTGTGTGTGTGTGATATAAATATTATGTCTTTATGTATAATATACAGCTATCACCTAGCTACTCGTGTAGCCTCGTGTCTTTGCTAGTCATTTTATAATCAAAAACATGATATGGACAGAAAAACTGCCAATACTTCATAAACATAAAAACTCAAGACGATGTGTTTCAACTTACCGATCTAATACGGGATCGAGTCCATTGAGAAACATCTCCTCTTCAGCCGAATCGACACTCGACACCGTGCTCTCTCTGTCTAAGATGTCTGTTTCTGCGTCTTTCTGCTGTTCTTCGTCGCTACTCCTCATTACCTCCTCCAAAACACTCTCAACACCACAAAAACTCCTCTTCAGTCAACAATCCATGATGTAGATTGTTAGAATAAATCCGCGCGTTGAAACGAGCTCCGTGTAGCAAAACAATGGTAAAAACTGTGCGCGCTGTGCGTAAAATGACGAAGAGCGCACGAGTGGACGCACTTGTATTAGACAGATCTTCTGAGGTAAACTAAGCAAACTGTCAATCACTGCAATCGTGTTTTAGTTGGTTAATACTCCCATCCATCAAAAGTTTGCTGACCAGACATTGGGTGGCTTTTATCCAGTCAAAAACCGAGGTGCGAGAGTGACAGGTCCCGCAGCCTGTTGTTGCGCTCCCTTCATATTTTGGTCATTACAGAGCCTGTGATTGAAGGAGAGAAACAGGGAATGGCTCATTTTATCGGAAACAGTCCAAACTACGGGGGAGAGATGGTTTTTGAACATTGGAATACAAATTAGAATCGATATTTCATTGAAAGTGAACATGATGGATTACTCTAACTGGAAACGCTCATGAAAACTGAGGAGGATATTTCGTTTTTTTCCCGATTTTTTTTTTTTTTGTTGTTTTGGATTAAAAAGTGGGATGCATTTTGAAGAGTAGACCCTTACATTGAAATGTATGCTGGTGTTTCTTGGATTCGTCCGAACTGATCTGAACCATAGGAGATGAAAGATAAGTATTGCCGTTCATTTTGTTCATATTTACAGGGTCGGTCTGTCAGCATTTAATTTAACCCTTTCCTCTCTGGTGTATTGATTGCAAAAACAAGTTCAGAACGTGATTCTTGAGTGTTTTAGCTTTCAAATGATGCATAGTTTATGATAGTTGATTGAATATTTGTTATAAAACAAAGGTAATAAAATTATAAACACGGCCCGCCCACGCCCCCCTGCTGGTTATGAGGTCTTGTTTTTGCAATAAAAATAGCTAAGGAAGCTGGCATGGTGTTAAATCACAAATAAACAAACAAAAGTATTGCAACTGTAATATTTTAACAGTGGTAGTTGAGTATTGGCTGGCGCAGTGGCCTGCTTTTGCTCTCAGGCCCAGTGCCACAGGTCAGTCTGGCTGGAATGAGATGGGGAAATCCTTCAATCTGGTGCAGTGTTCAAGCATCAACTCAGCCTCTTTAAAACCCCATCATGCTTTATCTGGGATTTCACTATCCTTTAAGCCTAGGGTTAAGCATTGCAGTGCGGCACAGCAAATAATCTCATCTTTATTGGTGCATTATATTTGACGCAGGGGCACAGTGACACTGAGCCAAACTGTTATAAACTTACTCTATGGAGAAGCATTCAAGTCTATATATACAAGAATTCTCAGATAATTTTAGAGCCTAATACATACTGACATGCAGTGCTCGCTCTCCATTTGTTCAACCTCAAAGACTTAAGACTTGCTTCCCTCTCACAATATTTTTATGGCTTTTTTCAAAAATGATGGAAGCAGGGCGGTAACCACCATAGACATTGAGGGGGACATGTCCCCCCCAATATTGATAATAGTGCTCTACTGATATGGGGTTTTTCATGGTTTATTATTAAATTATTGCATTTATGTCCAGTCCAGCTGTGATTTAGCCCAGAGTGTTAAACTCCATTTGTATATTATGTTATAAAATCAAATATTCAAAACAACATAGAGCATCTGTGCTGTGTTTTGTGCTTTTGGGTAAGGAGTTTTATGAGACATACGCTGATTATACACACTTTCAGTATGAACACTAAAATACTTATTTTCCATTTCCGTCTGTGATTATCCTTATGTTCAACCATCTTACTTCTCTGCTCCCTCTTCATCCTTGTCCTCTTTCTCGTTTCTTTCTCATCTTCTCTTTCTCATCTCTTCACATAATTTTTCTTCCTCTCTTTCTCATCCTCTTCTTCCCCTATTCTCTTCTTTATTTTTCTCCTCATTTTCTTGCTCCTTTTTCTTCTTTCTCTCTCTCTCTCTCTAATCCCCTGCATTTTCACTTCTACCTCTTGTTCCTCTTCCTCTCTTTCTCATCCTCTTCATCCTCTCCCCATTCTCTCCTCTAATTTATTTTCCTCTTCAGTTTTCTTCCTATTCTTCTTGCTCCTCTCCCTCTCACACCCCTACTTCCTCCTCTCCTGTCATCTCCTCTTTTTATTCTTCCTCATCCTCTTCTTCATTATCCTTCTCTTCTCTAATTCTTTCCTCCTTTTACTCTTCTTCTACTTCCTCCTCCTTCCTCTTGCTCCTATTCCTCTTTCTCATTATCATATTCCTCTTCCCACATTCTGTCATCTTCCTCTTCTTTTTTTCATCCTCCTCTTCCTCTTTTCTTCCTCTTTTCATTTTTCTATCTCATCCTCTTCATTCCAATTCTTCTTCTTCCTATTCCTCTTCCTCTTCTTCATCTTTCTCTCCTCTTCCTCATCTGCACTGCTTGGCCAAAAAAAAGTTGCTGCTTGGATTTAAAAAGCAGATACTTATAAGCCTATGACTGGATCATTATTGCAGTGATTAATGTTTAAACTGGCAACAATTCTCTTAACCCTAACTAATGCAGTGTGTCGGAAGATGTATCCCGTGGTCGTGGAAAAGATGTTACTGTGTTTCAGAAGGGGCAAATTATTGGGTTGCATCAAGCTAAGAAAACAACTAAGGAGATTGCTGAAATCACTGGTATTGGGTTAAGAACTGTCCAATGCATTATTAAAACCTGGAAGTATAGTGGTGAACTGTCAGCTTCACGGGAGAAATGTGGTCGGGGAAAACAAATCTTGAATGATAGTGATCGGAGATCACTATCGCTTGAAGTCACATCATATTGACAGTAGAACTCACAGCTGTGTTTAAAAAGTGAAAGAGCATTTCCACATGCACGATGCAACGTGTACTTACAGGATCGGTACTAAACAGCTGTGTGGCCACAAGAAAGCCACTTGTTAGTGTGGCTAATCTGAAAAAATAGAAAAAGGTCATGTGGTCTAAATCCAGATTTATCCTATTCCAAACGATGCACCCGTAATGCATAGGGCTGGGTATCGAGTTCGATACATTTTAGGCACAGACCGAATTGCCTCTAAACTATCGAATGCCAGATGTGCCGGTGATTGGCTGTGTTTAGGCATTAAGGAAAAACACTAGTTTACGCTGGTTACGCCCAGAGACACGGCTCACACGTGAAGCTGTAGTGTGTATGCGTCCCAACCCCCATAGATGTAAAAGATGTAGAAAATATCAAAGCGTGGCTACATTTAACTATGCTCGATGCCACCATGCAATATTTGCATAAGACCGGCAACACAACAAATCTGATGAAGCACTTGACAGTGCATGGAATAAACTTAAGAGCAGAAAGGTGCTCCGTCTTCGACTGCAAGAAGACCGAGCAGGTGCAGTCATCCTCTCAGCGTCCTTTCACAGACCTTCCTTCTACATGTCCACCACGAGTCCTCCTCCAAAACTACTGATGAATGCAGCGGCGCTATGACTGGGACTCCGACAGGAAGGTTAACGTTTAGCAAACAAACCAAAAAACAAAATCGGCTAACTTGCAATGGTACATGCTTGTGTACTTGTTAAATTAACGTTTCTGTGCACGGTGACATAGTCCTATAAACTGGGACCTACATAACGTTAGATATTGTTTGGATGTATGGCTATAAATAGCTAGCTAAATCAATGCTAAAAATGCTTTAAGGTTGACAGTAACTGATCAAGTTTACGTCACATTAAACTAGTTATCTTGTTAAACCATACTTATCCTTAGGGTTGGCTGAATTAACAGTTTAGCTTTCTTGTTTTTTTTTCCTCTTCACATTAATGTTATAGCCTCTGCCCCTGCTGACCCTGGCATGAGGAGACCAGAAGGCACAGGAGATGAGTCTTTGAGTCTGTAAAAAAAAGTTAACAAACTGATTTTTTTTGTGGAGGTTATGTTTGTAATAAGACATTCTAAAAGATATCGGTATCGATAAAAATGTTTTATTTAATGATACCCAGCCCTAGTCATGCATATTGCCCCTCCTCTTCTACTACTTCCTCCTCTTCCTTTTCTTCATTCTTTTGCTTGTCTTCCTCTTTCTCATCCACTTCTTTCTCTTCCCACATTCTGTCCTTCCTCTTTTTTTATTTTCTTCTTCCTTTTCCTCTCTACCTTTCTCATTCTTCTTCCTCTTCTTTTTGCTTCTCATTCCTCTTTCTCTTAGTTTTTCTTCCTCTTTCCCTCCTCATCTTCCTCACTCTTCCTCTTCATTCTCTTCTTGTACTTCCTCCTCTTCTACTACTTATTGTTTCTTCCTCTTACCCTCCTCTCATCTTCCTCACTCTTCCTCTGCTGCTACCTCTTCCCACTCTTCTTTCTTTCTCTTCTTCTGCTTCCTCTTTAAATATCAGATGATGGGAGGAATAGAAAAGAACAGTGTGTTCCAAAGTTTATTTCTCTCCATTTCAGCGTAACTCTTTTCGGTCTTGTTTTTTTTTTTCATGGCTATCAATCTCTGTTCCTGCACCATGCAATACTTAGTCTCATAAATTACCCCTCACAGCATTGTCTCTCTCTCCCTCATGCACTCAGAGATGTACTCTGTGTTGATATTGAGGTTTGAGTCTTCCCTTTGTGTGTGAATAATGTTTTTCAGATCATCATGTATTATCCACCTTTGGCCTGGAAAAATTGCTATGAGATGCTCACATTTGCTGTCTGTTGTATTGCATCACGATCTTGACCACAACATAAACATTTGTAATTTCTCATTTGAATGGATGCTGATACTTTTCAGTCTGTATTTTTCTCTGTTTTTTAATCTTAAATTATTATAATCTTATCTTTGTGTTCTATTATATTCTTTCCTCATCTCATTTTCAGATGGATGTGAGAAAATTACTGATGCAGTGTAGTAGGCAGTGAAGATGCAGATCTGTGTCTGTGTGTGTGATTACAGTTCCATACTGAGTAGACTCTAGGTTTAATAAGGTCATGTAAGTGATCAGGGAGTCAGAGCTAAGTCATGATCTGTAAGTCGAAATTGTATTGATCCTCCAGTGATTTTGTGTTTGGATACATTCCTAGATGCATTAAGGCATGATAGTGAAGGATTCATGGGTTTATGTTCATTTGAGTTTATTGAGTCAAAGCCTTTTCATGTGCCTCATGACACTGGGTGTGTATGTTTGTGTGTGTGTGTGTGTGTGCACAAATTCTAAATAAAAGCCTTTCTTGCTAGCAGGACCAGATAAGGGGAGATTTTCAAAGACTTGAAATGACTGGAGGAAATAATTATTTCTGTACTTTTTAAGGATCTTGTTCAGCGTATGCTGTACACTGCACTATGTTCTCTGTCGGAGTGTTAAAGGGGCCATATTCTCCACTTTTGTAGCATTTTATTTTGTTCCCCTGAAGTCTGCTTATGTTAGAGGTTTTTTTGGACCAAAATGCTCAATTTTGTTTTACACAGCCATTTCCCACTCTCTCTAGCAGGCTGTGTTTGTTATTTTTTTATTTATTTTTATTTTACTGTTCCTTGAAAACATCTGTATGTAAATGACTAGTGTTGTCAAAAATATCGATATTTCGATAAATATCGATACTGAAATATCTGAACGGTACCAATACTAATTTCCCTAAGTATCGATACTAGCCGAGCTGTCACTTTCACTTCTCTCCAAAGGCGCGTTGACAAACACCACACACACTCGCACTCCTCTCATTCGCTCTGGTTAAATAGCAAAAGTGAAGTGAATGTAAAGATGGCGAGTGCATGCGGCGCCCCCGCGACCAGTTTTGTTTGATAAAGAACACAGCAGGAGTGCCATCTAGAAATATTTTTGATAGAAGCCAGACATCCCAAGTCTCCCGGAAGTTCCGGGAGTCTCCCGCATATTGATAGCTTCTCCCTGATGCCTGCAATTTAGTTCAAATCTCCCGGAATCTATAGCGCACATGCGAGACAGAACATACTGCACGCATAACATAGATAGCGTGCACACAACATACATAGCGCGTGCACGGCAGAGAGGGAGAGAGCGAGAGACCTTATGAAAGCTAGTCAACCCCAGCCCCCCCCCCCCTTGACGTTTAAGTATCTTTTGTTGACATTGAGATTGGATTTGATTTGACTTGGAAATACAAAAGATTGCACTTTTTATTTACTTGCACTTTATTGGTTTTTGAATGTATGGCAATCTGAGAGGCTTTTGAACAAGTGCAATACCTCAGGACATTTTGTTCATGTAAAATATACCTCATTGTCATGTTCTAGACAGTTCTACCCTCTTAATATTGTGGCAGTTTTTTTCTCTGTGGTATCGAAAATGGTATCGAATATCGATATTTTTCAAGGTATCGTATCGAAGTTAGAAATTCTAGTATCGTGACAACACTATAAATGACTAGGGTTGCGAACCGAGATCCAGTTCTTGTTCAGAACCGATTACATTCTTTACAATATGCCGGAATCAGATGATCTTTGTGACTTTCGGTTCTGTTATCGATTCCCCTGCCTGAATTTTCCACTGATGCTGCTGGAACACCATACTGAAATACTCTGACAGTGTTTCCAGCAGCGCATTTCTGCAGCAGCGCTGCCCTCTACTGATTCAAAAGCATAAAACACACAAAAAAATGGCTTATGAGCCCAAGTAGATATAGCTGCAGGCGAGAGACCTCCAAAAGGGGGCGAAAATAACGATTTAGTTGAGCTTTTAAATCTACAGTGCAAAACATACAGCTCTTCTGGAACAGTCCAATGCCCGAGGATGATGCATATGAGACGTTTCTTTTGAATCTAAAGTGCGAAACATACAACTCTTCTGGTCTAGTCTAGTATCGTATTAATCTTACGTGGATGTGCAAGTTATGAATGTCCACCTCAATTAAATAAGAACAGTTGAAGTCTTACAAGCCTGAAGTACAACATTAGACAACAGAACACAGTCTAAACGGTCTCTGGAACTGTTATGTCATGTGACATTCGACCTGTGAGACTTTAATCAAGCAGTGCAGTTACTACTGGTTGTGCATATGACAATGTTTAAATAAAGACACAAGTTTTGTAATACAATTAGTTAGCATTCTTCTTCTCACCACAATTGTACAGAGCGGTTTTCTGAGTTACCATAGAGTTTATCAGTTCGAACCAGTCTGGCCATTCTGTTGTCCTCTCTCATCAACAAGGTGTTTCCAAATGCAGAACTGTATCTAAACAAATGTATTGTTTTAGATACAGTCCAGATATAGCCTAGGTAGGATCAATTGTTGGATTGGATATATGTCTCAAAGTCAGCAAACACACCTTTTACAAGAATTGTATAACATTTATTTCTTCAAAAATGTGTTGTAGTGCTTCATGACCCTTTAACTCGAGAGACTCGAATCCTTGCTATTCATAATAAGAATTAAATAATGTTTGTTTTGTTGGTTTTGACCTACAATTGACTTTAAAGAACAGAAAGGGTAATAAAAGAGACATTATTCAGCAACGAATGGATTGCGCGGATCTCGTCGTTGGACACATTACATTGAACAAGTTTAAATCAAATTTTACTCAACACGCAGTGAAAGGATGCTGAACGTTTTAGACCATATACTGCTCAATCCCTGGTTAGTTAAATCTGAACATTTACAAGTCAGTGGCGAATCAGACATTATTAATCGCATAGCGGGAAATTGGTTTCATATGCGAGTGAATTACTCGTATTGTGGATAGTTGCGCATAAAGTAAAAGATCGATCTTGGGATTTAAGAAACCATATCGAGACAGGAAAAATCTATATTTCATAGGAAATTCTATATTTTACACAGTCCTGCTGTTCTATTTTCTCTCTTTTTCTTTCTCCTTTTATACTCTCTTGCATTGGATAATTGTAGCATTTAACTGCAGTTTTTCATAATGGCTTCAATAAAACAGTTGGATAAACAACTAATAAACTTAAAGGAACATTTCCATTACGACATGCAGGAGAAGCCTGTGTCTGTGTGTTGTGTGTGTGGAAACTGCCACTCAGAAAATACGCATCATCTGCGTAATCTAGAATTTTGGTTTTAATTGGACTGGAGCTCTATGCCACATATAGGTTAAGAAAATGTCACAAATATGGTACTGTTTTATAATGATATTGTTCTGTTTTATAATATACTACTAATAATAATTATTATAATTATTGTTAATATTTTATGTTTCCATATTAATTTATTTACTTATTATTGGGTTTAAAAGTGGGCTTATCACAAAGTGGACAAAAACAGGTAAACAATATGACGATGATTTAAATATGTTGTTTTTTCCCCATCGGTTTCACCGTTTATTTATTTTATTGAGTTTAGTGTCAGGGTTTTTCTTGGGTCAAAAATGTGACTGACATATATGGTCATACACATACTCGAAGTTGATTTATAATATTAATATTTAATTTTTAGTATTGATATATAACATAATTACTTGATTGAATTTCATGTTTATTTTTCCCCCTCAAAGTATATGGAACCTTTTAACTTCAACGCATAATTTGTTTTACTTTATGGTGCTATGTGAAATCAAACTAAACTTCATTTAACACCTTATTTCTGTAATTTATGATATATATTTTTTTAGAAAGATTAGCTACATTCACCTTACCACAGAAAATTATGAGCCAGCCTTGGTCTTACCTATACTAATGGCATTGCACTGTAAATATAAGGGCAAGTACATAAAGGGGTTTTATATCTGGACCTCCAAGATTTATCAACGAATTATGGACAAGGTTTTTCTTCTATCGTATACATTTTCTGTTTAAATAGTGTTTGATATTAGGAAATAAACTGACCTTGTATGCCTTGTATGCACAGATATTCCTAATGATTACTAAAATTATAAAATTGACCGATGAATGTAAAACAATATCTGTTATGGAATAGGAAACAAACTATTTCACTTGCACAGTCCCAAATCAGTAAAGTGTTCTACTCATGAGGACAGTCAGAACAGGAGAAGACTGGCCATCGGGAGAACCGGGACTTATCCCGAAGGGCTGGCTGCAAAACGGGGCCTTGTAAGGGGCAAAAAAAAAAACACACAAAAAAAACAGTGTGAACGCTTTCTTGAACAGTTTTTCTATTGGCAGTAGAGCATATTAACCCGTGACTTAATTTTCATAAAAGGGAACATTTAGTTTTTTTTACACAGATAGCCAAATCAGTAACATTCTCATCTGCTCTCTCTCTCTCTCTCTCTCTCCCCCTCTTTAAGCTGTTTTGTGTAACTGTACTGTGTATACTTGATCTCCCATTACAGGCTCTTTATGTGTTGCCCTTAATATCACTCTGTTCCACTAGCTGCTCTCTCTCTATTTCTTTATCTCTCTTTAATCAGATGTTCATTGATCAAATCAGAGCTGTAAGCACAACCAAGGATTGTTCTTTTCTCTATATTAATAGTCATTGAGGAAGTCTTTTTCCTCAATTGTTTTTTTTTTTTAGCCATCCGTTCAAGTCAGGAAGAGTCTGTCCTCTCATGTGGCATCTCATCCCGTCCTCTCCCACCCTTTCTTTGTTATTCAGCAAGTTCACAGATTTTACAAGACTCAAGAGGCCAGAATAAACTAATGATGGAATTCAGTTTTAAATCCTTCAATATCTTATAATAGTGTATGTGCCTGCAGTAATTTTTCAAGTCTGGAGGATCAGGGGTCCAGGAAATTTAAGGTGTTTGGGTCTCTGCTCCAGCATGAATGTTTGTAACTCATCGCTGTTCGCGGTCACACATGAACCTCTGGGCACTTTATTCTGTTGGTAGAACAGTAGAGTGGTCCTTACGGGATTTTGTTCTTGCAGCGGGGCAACAACCTTTTCCCATATAATATATTTGGGTAACACTTTACAATAATGTTCCATTTGTTAACGTTATTTAACAACATTCGTTAACATGAACTAACAATGAACAATACTTTTACAGCTTTTATTAATCTTGGTTAATGTTAAATTCAACATATACATGATTTAAATCAAAACATTAGGTTACCATTAGTTATTGCACTATGAACTAACGATGAACAAATGTATTTTTATTAACTAACATTAATTAATGACCTGTTTACACTTGGCCAATTTATGATTTTTTTTTTTGTGTTCACTGATCAGATTGCTATCCTTTTGATAAAGCTTATTCCATTTACACCTGGCCACATCAATGTGTCCCCGCCAAACGGAAATAAATCCGATCTTCAATTCCTGTGCTATATGCAAATAAAACAGACACTTCCGTGATTATGATAATTCCGGGCAATGAATTTAAAAGAAGTGCTTTATTATTTGATTCCGTGTTAATTTGCCCAGCGCGCATGTTTGTGTGTTTGTGTGTTTTTCCCCTTGGGGTTTCTCGTAGGTAAGATGCGTCATGTGCATCAGCTGTGCCCATGTCAGTGTTTAGTTTGCATTAAATAAATGAGGTCTTTCCTACAACATGCATTCGTTGATTTCTTTATTATTTACTGCACGAAGCAAGCCCTAAACAAATATTTGGTGACAGCTCTGATGTTTCGAATTTTTCTATGCTGATGTAGCACTGTTTGGGTGGGGTAAAGTATACGTATACATATTTGACTTGAATAGCCAGATGCATTTAGACTTGACCAGTGTCATCAAGAATGTGTCTCAATCCAACTCCTGAAATGGTTTTAGCGATCGGATTGCAATCCATTTCTAATGCGTTTCAGAGGGCTTTTACACCTGGTCTTTTCATGATCTGATAGCTGTCCGGTCAGTAAAACAGCATGAAGTGGCCAAGTGTAAACGGGCCCAAAGATGAATAAATGCTGTAAAAATATATATTTACCATGCATTACCAATGCATTAACTAATGTTAACGAATGGAACATTATTGTAAAGTGTTGCCCGTATTTGTCATATGTTGTAATTAAACCGATTTAGTGCCCAAGTCTCATGAATCTTAAAAAGTTGCATTTTTCACTTTGCTTTTTTTTTTGTTTTTTTAAAATCCATAATTCTTCCAACTATTTCTCGGACCAAATCCGTTAGTGTTGACATTGATAGACCGATTATTAAAAACAAATTTTTTTTTAGAGCGATGTGAGAACTCATGTCTGTTTCAGATTTATTCACAAATCAATTTAATGAAACCTTTAAATATAATGGGATAATTGGAGCAATTTGTTTGCAAATTGGGCATTATTAAGGGACAATATTTGTCCTCTGGGACTGTTTTTTTAGGGGTATTTTTTAACTAACCATTTAAAAGCTCACGTCATGCCGTCCATAAATACTAAATATTTTAATTGCATCAGTGAATTAAAATGCTGTATATTCTCAACAATTATGGCTGTTAATGATAAAATAAAGGAGGGAAAATGCATGCATATCCAATATTTCTTCAACTTGTGCCAGATCTAAGCATAAAGCAGAAGTGTAGTGAAAAGATAGATCTGCACATTGTTAAAATAAAATAAAATCGACATAAGCTGTAACTGTTAATAGTTCACAAGATATAATAACACTGTAAATGCTCAAAATGTAGATTAAATAACGATACATCTCTTATGACTGCCATCACAGAAAAATTTGATGTAATTACTGTTTTAATTTATGGAGTTATTGGGATGTATTTTCAGAGTTGATTTTCATTTTGGTTGACAAAAACATGGAATAGCTTGTGCCCACTGCAGGATTTTCTTCCTGGGTTTGCCAGTCTGTTTGTGTATCATCTCTGCCCTGCCCCTCATCCTGCCGATGACATCATCAGCTGCATGCTGACCCACTTCATCATCCTTATCTTTTCATTTATTTATGTCAGTCCCCCTCAAATCTGCAGCTTTTGTTTTACAAGTATGTATAACTTAATGAGGTAATTTGCTTCCCTGAAACAATTATATTCTTATTGTAAACAATCCATTCTATCACTTTATTTGTTAAGAGATTTCTGCTGTTCATTCTCCGTCTGTTCTCTTTAACTCAGTGTGCTATAGAAAAGGTACATTCTCTAAAAATATTCTGTCACGCTCACTACACTTTGCACTTGGTCTTTCTGAGGGCATTTATTGACTGTTAAAGGGATAGTTCACCCAAAAATGAAAATTCAGTCATTGTTTACTTACCCCCGTGTTGTTGTATAACACTATATGACTTTCTTTTTCTGAAAGGAGACCTATTAGGCCCCTTTTTACAAGATGTAAAGGTGTCTCCAGAATGTGTTTGTGAAGTTTCAGCTCAAAATACCTCACGGATCATTTATTATACCATGTTGTAAATGCCTCTTTTTGGGCACGCTGTTTTCGTGTGTCTCTTTAAATGCACTGACATGGCTCTGGTCTCCGTGAATACAATCAGAGACAATGGTAACTTGAGCTGCATTAGCCGTGGGATCAGCTAACAAGCACATTCGGAAAAGCGATTTGCAAACATTCACAAAATATAAAGTGTGATACTTACATCTTCAGGCTATAAAGCTGGAACACAAACAGTAGGTACTGATTCATGCTGGAGTCAAATTTTTGGAAAATCCTGCTTTATATTGACACTCATTCACAAAGCAGTCTGGTGTAAAATTATTTGCACAAACATACACAATTTGTTTTATGTTTTGGGGCACATTTCCTTCAAAAACAGAACTTGTCCACTGCGTCTTCAGTGGCTCTGATGCCGGCCGGTACATGAGTACATGAAGAATCTTATGTTCACTTTTACAGCCAACAACAGACACTTATGACGCTTACGAAGTGGAGACATTATTCTTCTCAATGTATCTGCTCGAGTGTGGAAAAAAATGCCGGACTGACAAAAATCCTCCTTGGGAGAGGATCTATGATAATAGGGTGGAGGCCGTCACAAGTTGTGGGCGAGGCCTGCACTATTGTGATGTCACATTGGAGCAGAAATGAAAAACATTCATTTTGACACTGTTTTTGATTAATAGAAATATAAGAGAGTAGTAGGTGGACTTTTAACATTGTGGGATAGTTGTGTACTCTCACTGCCGACTCAAAATTATGTACAAACACCATGTAAAAGTGAATTTTGCATAATAGGTCCCATTTAGGGCTGCACGATTTGGACAAAAAGTCATTTTGCGATTTTATTTCGATTAATTGTGCAGCCCTAGTCCCCTTTAACACAGAGAGGGAAATTGTGAAATAATGTTGTGCTCCGTGATGTCATACAATGGCAGTTTATGGTGACCACATCTTTAAGCTTCATAAGGATGCAGAAGTATAATTCAGATTTAGTATAATACATTTTTCCTTGAGACACATGATTGTTATGAAAGCATACAGTAAGGTAGTTTTGGTGTGAAACAAACCGAAAATGTATGTATTTACTAAAAATATTTACTGACCGTTATTCTCCTGTGCGCATTCATAAGTCTGCAGCTCTATGCACGAGCAACAGTAGTTATGGAGAACATGCGAGATTGGGCGTTCAAGTGAAAACTCATTTTGTTTCACTTCAACAGGACCATCAGCAATATTAACAACAGAAAACACAACATAGTTGCACTCAAACCAGAGAACAGAACTTACAAAGGTCTGAATTTGTATTGGAAAAATGTATGCATTTCAATGTCCAGACTTAATTGTTTGAGCTGGTGTCTTCCATCAAATAGAGAGATTGGGCTGAAGGTAGCTACAGTGACACCAGTGTCCTACTCAGACGCCAAATGACATGCAATAAAAGTTATCTTTGCTGTTTTAATCAGAATGTTTGTCCTAAGCAGCACTTGGTTTCTATGTTTGCGTCGCCCGGTTACCATGTCTGCTATGAATTGGCACTGGTTCAAAATGTGATGCGTGGTGCAAGCGCGAGGCCATTGTCTGTGTTCTGTGACTGCTTTTGTGTCCTTGAATAATGTATAACATGCGAGGAAGGTGGAGTTTGTGGTGCCCCCCTCGGGTAAGATTGTGCCCCGCTAGGGAGTTGGTGCCCTACATTTATTTATTTTAAAGGGGTTTTGTCATGTATTTATTTTACTGAGGTTCACCTCTAAAGTTAGTAAAGGTTTTTGCACAAAAACAATCGTAAGGGCTGGTTGATATGGAACAAATATTTTCACTATATTTCTATCCAAAAAATTTGTGACATTTGATTACATCGTCAACCCCACTGCCAAGGGATCTGTAAATATTTTTGCTCTATTGACTTATTTAAAAATTAAATTGAAACACGAAAACCAAAGATTTTTCTAAATTCAAAATGTACTTCAAACTAAATTAAACAAAGCAATTCAAATAGCGAAGTAAAAATTGTCTATAACTACCTCACCAAATCTAAACAATTACCATCTCCAACTTTTTTTTCACTGATGTTACTGTTGTTAATATCTTAATTTTCATCTGTATCCCAACCTCAAAATCAATGCTGTACTGTCAAATGTGCATTTCAATGCACATAACGTGATATTACTGGTAATTGTGAAAGTGCTAACAAATCAGGGGCTGGCACAACATTTCAAACATCACAAATAAATCCTGATTTGGCCCAGGCTAAAATACAGTTTGACACTCCTGTTTTAAGCTAAACATGCGTTAACATGGGTCTGGCATTGCGGGCTTGTGGACACGTGCACAACAGCACCACTGCTGAAAAAAATCCTAGGGGAAACACTGCTTGCATTTGTGTAACTCGAGTCTGAAGAATATAAAGACATCTTGTGTCTAAATGTGTCTAATCTCCTGAAGAGGATTAGTTCAGTCTCTCAAAGCAGTCGTAGCGCGCATGCGCCAACCGCCTGTGTATGCGCACGCAGTCAAATGAAGTGTACTTTGAAAGTACTGTATGCAGGCCTGAAGTGTTCATATCAAAACTGAAGTATACTTTGAGCTTTACTCCCCTGATGGCCCCCTTCTGTCAGCCAGAGGCATTGCTGTGAGTTTGCACCCTGATAGAGCTCTGTTTGGTCTGAACAGAATTAAAAATGAATGTGCATTTCCTCTAGTGTCTTCTCACAGTGAAAGCATTTTCTCATGCTATAAACCATATTCTGCAGCAGTAACATTGGAAGACTACTATTGAGATTTGTTTTATGCTATCTACAAATGTAGAACAGAAAACATTATGACTAGAGACTAGAAATTGAAATGGAGAGAGCCAAAAGTGAGTGGTGGAAACTTTGTAAGAGGAAACCTTACGCCAGTATGAAATACTGTATTTTCGAGCGATAAGATCATGAGTACATAGGACTGCAGTAGAGCATGTCAACTCGCCTAGAGGAAGAGAAGATGGGGCAATGGGGGAGAGTTAGTGAGTAATCCTGATGGAAATGAGAGCAGAATTTTGATGAGAGGAAACCGAAAACAGACTTAAATGCTCCATGTCACACAAAGCATGATGCACTGTTAGCTGTTGTAGAGCAGAAAATAATGTGTCTTTCAAAATAAAAAGTAAGAAATAAGTTGAAAAAAGAGAGCCAGTAATGGTAATAATATAATTACATTTTACAACATAGAATAGAATGGAATAGAAAAACATAACTCGCTCTCTTGCTGGTTTCTTGTCCACAGTTAGTCAAGTCATTGGTTGCAATGCTATGTAATAGTGATTCTCTGTGGAAATCCTTTTTGGGGAAGACTGGGATTTCTCTGTTTCTGGGAAACTGATCCGTATAGTAATCTAATCTAGAATAATCTAGACACACAGCAGGAGGAAGTTACTGTAGGCAGGCATAGATCAGCCTGCTGTCTGCTTTGTCATGTGTGGAATGGTTTAGATGAGGCCAAGCTTAGAGATGTGGGAGCTTGATCATTTCATTGAATTACATTTTTTCCCTATCATTTCAGATTTTCAAAGAAGGAAATTGAACCAGACACACTATCATACATGCACTAACACACACCTGTCAGATTGTGGTCAAGCCTCTTAATGCTGGTAATCCAACTCAAGATAACCTGTCCTGAAGCCTCAGTGTGTTTGGTAAAGCAGGACCTTTGTTTTCATCTGCCTCAGTCCTACTCAAGTGTGCTGGAAACTTTTCTCTTAAACAATCTTTGAGATTTGATTGTTATATGGGTATGAATTGTTCTGCATTGTCAGTTGTAGTTGAGCATTTTACCATACTGAGAGACTGGTCTGCCTCAGCATCTTTTCTCTCATTCCTCATCTGATCTTGTTCTCTGCTACAGTTAATTGGACCACAAGTGATTCATACTCAACCCTGCTCAGTTTCACGTCAAGTAGACTTTAAATCAAAAGCTTGGGCACTCTTTTATTTTGGTTTTTATGCTTGTTTTGTTGCTTATTAGCACTGGTTCAGACATTTTTCCTCTTGTGTCCTTTTACAGGCAACCGGACAAACTAGTTGTCGTCTGGACTCGCAGGAGTCGAAGGAAATCTTCCAAGGTGGGTGAAAGATGTTTATTTTAATGTGTTTATACGGTTTCAAATTGGTGATAGTCAAATGACAAGCCCAAAAAGAACTTGAATTGTTGCAGCATTAACTGCCCCCTGGTGGATTGGAGCAGCTACAGGCCATCCCTTATTTTATTAAAGGGATAGTTCACCCAAAAATAAAAATTCTCTCTACATTTACTCACCATCATGCCATCCCAGATGTGTATTACTTTCTTTATTCTGCTGAACACAAACAAATATTTAGATAAAGAATGTCTCCGCTCTCTTTATCCTTACAATGGAAGTGAATGGGGACCAGACTTTTCAAGCTCAAAAAAATCACATAAAGGCCACATCAAAGTAATCGAAACGACTCCAGTGATTTAATCCATATATTTATAAACAATATGATACAGTAGCTGTGGGTGAGAAACATAAATATTTAAGTCCTTCTCATCACATTTTGAAAGTGGAGATTTATAGTAAAAAAAGGTCAGTACCATCTGGGATTATTTAGAACAAAAATGACACACAACAGCAATTCCATGTCAGTTATCAAGTGATGAAGGTACTTTCTCCATGGAATTACATGGAATCGCTGTTGTGTGTGTTTGTAGTATACTATACTTCAGTGTAATGTCCCCTGACACATTGCAAAGTTTCCACCCTATTTCGTCCAGTGGTCATAATTCACACGGAGCTGAATAATATGTCAGATCTAATGTGATATTGGTAAATAGGTTAATTTCTTTGAAGGAAAATGAATGCTTTTATAGTTGCACTATGTAAGATTTTTTGGTTAAAAATGAACAAATTGTCATTATTGATTGAGTACATAAGCAATCGGTGTTCAAAACAATGCCCTTTTACCATGATTCAATACGGTAAGCCTATAAACATCATTTGTATTTTTAGCTGTCAGGTTGGATTTGGTGCGAAATCGCTGGCTAGTGTCGTTCATTCTTGCATCATTACGTCAGGTCTGTAAACACAGAAAGAAGTACCAGCTGTCTCATATTCTGGCTGGGGAAACTGTTGTTCAGTCACACACAGTTCAGGACAGCATCAGCAAGTTATTTAGCTGCTATGCTGGAAATGTTTTCTGGTAGATTTGTAGAAGCATATATTGGTTGTCATGATTTTATGAATCAAATATTACTTCTGTGTTAACCGATCGCGTCGTATCTACGTTGTCTTGAGAAATTACTGTGACATGTTCATTAATATGTTTAACTTCTGAAATTGACTTATTGTAATTTTTTTTACATATAAGCATATTATTTTCATGTTTAATAAAGAATATTTTATCCCATCATTATTGAATCCTCGTTTTATGTTTTTATTTTAGTGTTATTGTGTGCATTGCAAAGACATACTGTTGTAGTATTACAGTTCACTTGCATAATGAACTGATGCTGTACAATATAATAATAATAATAATAATAATAATAATAATAATAATAATACATATTTCTTTGTGATTGTTGAACGAGTTTCACCTAATTAATAGGTGTGGTACAATACAAACATTAATAGAAGATAAAACACTTTAAATATCATATTAAAATATACTGGTAGAGATTGTGGTGAAATTAATTCATTTAAAATATGTAAATAGGAGTTTTTTTTTATCCTCATCAAAGCAAATAATATTTCAGTTTTAAATGTTTAATTGTATAACATAATATCAACATGAATATGGCACATTGTTACTCCAGCTCTGAATATTTCCCAGGCCGAGTTTGGAATGCCATACTACCATACAACACTTTTCAATAATATAATTTGAATGTGTAATTTTTCCCCTCCTTCCAGTCTCACAGTTGGCAGCCTGGCATCAAGAACCCCTACAGAGGCGTGGTGGTGTGGCCTGTGCCAGAGAACATTGAGATTACTGTTACACTCTTTAAGGTACACAAACACATGCAAACACTCATTCTGTCATCTAGGACGCTATTGGGGCAATTGTAGTAGTTAGCCGTTTCCCATAATCTGATTGGTTGGGGATCTGCAGTACTGCTGGTGTCTAGACATCCTGATTTACCCACAGCAGTCAAAGCATTTAGCAAAGCATTTAACCTCCCTCAAGTGCATCTGAGATACAAACTGACACAGCAGCAGGAAGCATGCGCGCTGTATTGTAGTCTTTTTGAGATGCTGGTCAACAGATTTTTACATCAGGAGTGAGGGAACTGAGACTTTAAATCCTGAATTGCCAAACCTAGAAAGGGCCTCTATTAGGCAGACCCAGTTGTGACAACTGTTTTTGAGCTATCTTAGTCTTTCAGTATTTCTCCCATGTGATTCATCCCAAAATTCTGTTTTTCAGGATCCCCACGCTGAAGAGTTTGAAGACAAAGAGTGGACATTTGTTATCGAGAATGTGAGTGCTTTTTATATGACATTATTATTCTTGTGAGATCTGTCATGTGCAGTCTGACACCTAGTGATCAAATAGAGTTATCACAGGTTTTAAAGTTTCCTTTTTGTGATGAGGGATTTTGAGCCTAAAGATGTCTGCGTCATGTTGTGTCTGTTTGTTGCTTGCAATATTCAGGGAAATGCCTCATGTTCTGGAATAAAAAAACAAATATTTATAATTATTTTATTTTTTTTATTCTTGGGGAGAGAAACATAATTTATATTTGTCTTCCCTTACGAGTACTCTACCCCAAAGTCAACCAATCGTCTTTTCAGAATCAGAATGAGCTTTATTGCCAAGTGTTCTCACGTACACAAGGACATTTTTTTGGTGATGGGAGAAACAATTTCACCCAGAACATTACAGTGAGACAGAATAAAAAACAAGGTAAGAGTATAAATACAGTTGAAGTCAGAAGTTTAGAAGTATAGATACACCTTAGCCAAATACATTTAAATTCCTGACATTTGATTGTAGAAAATATTCCCTGTCTTAGGTCAGTTAGGATCACTTCTTAATTTTAAGAATGTGAAATGTCAGAATAATAGTAGAGAGAATGATTTATTTCCTTCATCACACTCCCACTGTGTCAGAAGTTTACATACACTTCCTCTAAATTGTTTAACTTGGGTCAAATGTTTTGGGTTGCCTTCCACAAGCTTCTCACAATAAGTTGCTGGGATTTTGGCCCGTTCCTCCAGACAGAACTGGTGTAACTGAGTCAGGTTTGTAGACCTCCTTGCTCGCACACACTTTTCAGTTCTGCCCACAAATTTTCTATTGGATTGGGGTCAGGGCTTTGTAATGACCACTCTAATACTTTGACTTTGTTGTCCTTATGCATTTTGCTTTGTAGGTATGCTTGGGGTCATTGTCCATTTGGAAGATCCATTTGCGACCGAGCTTTAACTTCCTGGCTTATGTCTTGAGATGTTGATTCAAAATTATTTTTGTTCCACATGATGCCATCTATTTTGGGAAGTGCACCAGTCCCTTCTGCAGCAAAGCACCCCACAACATGATGCTGCCACCCCCATGCTTCACGTTGGGTGGGGATGGGTTCTTTGGCTTCCAAGCCACACCCTTTTTCCTCCAAACATAACGATGGTCATTACAGCCAGACAGTTCCATTTTTGTTTCATTAGACCAGAGGACATTTCTCCAAAAAATAAGGTCTTTGTGCCATTGGGAACTTGCAAACTGTAGTCTGGCTTTTTTTAATGGTGGTTTTGGAGCAGTGGCTTCTTTCTTGCTGAGCAGCCTTAAGGTTATGTCGATATAGGACTCGTTTTACTGTGGATGTACTTGTCTACCCGTTTCCTCCAGAATCTTCATAAGATCCTTTGCACTTTTCACACCAAACTATGTTCATCTCTAGCAGACAGAATGCATCTCCCTTCTGAGTGGTGTGATGGCTGTGTTGTCCCATGGTATTTATACTTGCATACTATTGATTATACAGATGAACGTGGTACCTTCAGGCATTTGGAAATTGCTCCCGAGGATGAACCAGACTTGTGGAGGTCCACAATATATTTTTCTGGGTCTTGGCTTATTTCTTTTGATTTTACCATGATGCCAAGCAAAGAGGCACTGAGTTTGAATGTAGGCCTTAAAATAAAGGCCCGCTCTGAACAGCTGAAAGACCGGCAGATGTAACATGCTGTCTGGGAATTTTTCACTCAGTTTCACTTTCTGTGAAACACACAGCAGCGAAGTTTGACAAGTCCTTGTTTGTTTGAGTGAGCAGAAGCAGTTTGTCCGTTTTGTTGGTGAGGGAGTGGACATTTGCCAAATGAATACTCTGCAGTGGCGTCCTAAAGCTGCGTTGACTTCACAAGCATGCCGGCTTGCTTCCCTCGTGTGCGGCTTTTTCGTTCACTTGTAGAGTACTGCATCGCTTCCAACTAAGATGTCTAATAAAACGTCTGTATAATCAAACACCGGCAAAACCTTATCAGGTATGCTCGGCCAAATATTCAGGTCATCCCTGGTGAAACTGATCGGGAAAGAGTGACAAAAAAAAAATGACAAACAAACAAAAGTAACAAAAACACTAGAGAGCTCCACATGGTGGCACCATATTTTGGAATCCGTTTGCCCTCCATCCTCCAGAAAATTGCCAACTCTTTTACTCTTATCAAATGTTGATCCTTGGAAGCATTTGACTTGACACTGATTTGTGTCTCTGATGATTTAGTCGGTCATATAGATAAACCGATGCCAAGGGTTTGATGTCAGAAGTGTTGCTGAGGTAACTGTTTTTTAATGTCCATCTGGTATTTCAGAGGACTGCTATTGCTGTCATAGATTGTTACAAAGCTATTGGCTGTAGTGCAGGGTAGGGTTGCACCAGCTGTGCATAAGGTTCCACTTAAGTTGGGACATAAAGTTCACACTAAGGGCTTAGTAACTACTTGTTAGTTTGTAACATAAGTCAGTGCTTAGTTTTGCTGTACCACCTGCTTGTAAGTCAAGACTTAACTAGTAGGTTGTAAGGTTTCCGTAAAGTGATGTGTAGTCGCATAATATGACGTTTACCTGTATTGATCCAATAAGCAGCCTTTAGATTTGTACAAAGAAGTGTTAAAAAGCCTTGAGTTTCAGTTGAGTTTTGATCTCGTTACGGTTGATGTTCAAACCCCATTGAAATACGAGACTTAATAAAACAAGATTTCAATAATGGTAAACTGTATTTAGCCTATGTAAATAACAAGATTCAATAACTGTTTCTAAAATGAATGTTACAATAAATAACTAATTACTTATACAACAGGCTGGAAAAATAGACATTTATTTATTTTAATATCTTACAAAATTTACAAATAAATATTTGTAGATAATGTAAATGTAAACTAGTGTAAATGTCTACATCATATTGTATGTCGAAAGGTTTTGAGCCTGTCATGCAAAACATGAGCTCATTGATGTCATTAAATAACAGTCTGCTTTTTATTCCATTCGTTACTCCTAGTCGGAGTCTTCCATACATATTTAGTTTTATGTAGGGTTACGTCCTACCTAAGTTTAATGGTGCAATGCTCAAATATTTAGTAGTGCTTAAATTGTGATTTAGTGCCCATTTACACCACAACTAGGCTAAGTTGTACCATAGATATAGCTGGTGCAACCCGCTCCAGGAGACCTGAGCATGAATGTGGTGTGCATTTTCCATTTCCCTTTTTCATTTGTAAATAGTAGCACCTAGTAAACATGTTAAAAAGAAAGAGAATTTATTTTTCTAAATTGATGGCAACATATATGAACAGTGGACACAACTAAGTTGTGAAATTGAATGCATAAGATATCGAAAGTGAGATTTGTTTAGTTGTGAAACGTAAAATGTCATGATATAGAAAATACTTTTTTTGTTTTTGGTAAGTCATGTTATTGAGACGTTACATACATTACCGCAAAAATTTGCTTAATTCTGATTCAAAGCAATAGCCAGCATCATCCAACCATGTTAAAATAAAATGATACATTATAAATTCTGAATCTATGTATTTAATTCCATTATCCCATGTTGAGTGGTCCAAACATCATCTGCAGCCTGAAACTGAACTTTTGTTCAGGTTTTTTGGAGTGAATGCACTTAGCTGCATAGAGATCTATAGGATACTCCCTTACTCCCTATTTAGTGAATGACTTAACATCCAGTGTTTTGTGTTCCTGCACTGGTATGAGAACAGTTCAAAATCCACCTTATTTTCATCCTAACTCTCTCATTAGAAACAGAACAATAAACTCTCACACACTGTGGATGGTGTTTTAATCAGCATTAACACGCATGCAGTTCTGTGTTTGAGATGATTGTGTATTTGTGTTGTGAATTACATTAATGGATGGAATGAAATGTTTTTCTTTTGGGTTTGGCCTGAAACATACTTCCATATGACTTTCTTTTGTGAAACACAAAAGGAGATGTTAGGCAGATTGTAAGTCTCAATCACCATTCACTTTCTTTGCATCTTTTTTCCATTAAAAAAGTGAATGGTGACTGAGGCTATCATATTCTAACCATCGTTCCATGGAGGAAAGAAAGTATTGTTGTTTTGGTTTGGAAACATGAGGGTAACTATATGATGACAGAATTTTAAACTCTGTTCTTGGATTGCTCCAGCTGTAACACCTTAGTCCTTAAGGACGTGGTAACTTTTCTTTTAGATGTCTTTGTCATTAAACCAGATGTGTTAAGTATTATTATGAACTTATTAACTTTAACTTACTTGCTTAGCAAGAATTTCTTTGAACTATTTATCCACCATGATAGTTATTGTCTGTAGTATCTTGTAAAGTATAGAATAGAAATGGAGAAAACTAGTTGTAGAAGGAGACAGTTTACACTGTCGTCTGCTTTAGTACCCTTTGTGGCAAGCTAAGAATAGTGCATATTTGTGCTATGTTATGAATTATGGTCTGACACATTTTGATGTATGAAATCGAGCTTGTGTAGCTAGAAGCTTTCGTGTTCATGTACTTGCATAGAGCATTTTTCAGGCCTTACATGGACATAGAAAGAGAGAGGGAGGGAGAGAAGGTTGAGAACAGAAAGCTTGGGAGCGGAATTCCTCTTGTCCATACACACATCACTAATAACACACTGATCAAAGACATGCCTGCCATCTGACACCAGCAATGAGAGCAGAAGAGTTGAAATCCTGACACACACACACACACACACGTTTCCCACTAAGACACACAGACAAACACACTGCATTCCCTTTTCCACTAACACAAACACTCCGTCTCCCACGAACACACACATACACATAGTAGCTCACTCTACCTTGTGCCTGCTATGAGAAACTGAAAGATAATGAGAAAGAATGAGAGAGGGATGGACAAAGAGGACTATAAAGGCAGGAGAGCATTCCAACATCAAAGCTCTTTGAGCTGAGCTATTTGTCTCCATATTTCTGTGTGCGAGAGGAAAAGTGGTATTTCTAGTCATTTTCTGCCGTTATTTCTCATCGGAGTCTTGTGTTCAGATATGACTGTTTAAACCTGCAGAGTTGCTGCTTTTGTTCTGCACCTGTAATGTAGTTTTCAACAGTTCAGACTAGCGAGACATTTGACATGGTCTCACTCTGGATTGTGATTTATTTAGTTTTTAATAGTGGAAAAGTAAATCTGTATCGTCATCCAAGGATCATGCCCATGCTCATGTCGTCCTCAGGCCAATAGAGGGCAGCATGTGACTGTAGAAATGGGTTGTGTGCTGAAGGCCTGGTTTCTTTGAAACTTGTTAGTTGCTGTTAAAGGTCAATGGCATTTCTTAAGATGGTAACCCTCGTGCTGTGAAAGCCCTTACAGTTGCTTCTACCAAGGGGTGTGATTAAAGGTTAGTTCACCATAATTTAATCACACTCATGCTTCCCAGATGTCTATGACTTTCTTTCTTTTGCTGAACACAAGAATTTTAGAAGAATATCTCCACTCTGTACATTTACATTTACATTTATGCATTTGGCAGACGCTTTTATCCAAAGCGACTTACAGTGCACTTATTACAGGGACAATCCCCCCGGAGCAACCTGGAGTTAAGTGCCTTGCTCAAGGGCCCAACAGTGGCATCTTGGTGGTGCTGGGGCTTGAACCCCCAACCTTCTGGTCAGTAACCCTGAGCCTCAACCACTGAGCCACCACTGAATGGTGATCAGGCCTTTGAAGCTCCAAATAAGGAGATAGTCAGCATAAACATAAACCATTGTTTTAATCAATGTCTTCTGAAGCGATCCAGTTGGTTTTGGGTGAGAACTGACCAAAATGTAACTCTTTTTTTCATTGTACATCTTGACAGCAATCTCCTTGGCGATCATGATTTATTGATTAAACCACAGGAGTCATATGAATTACTTTTATGCTGAATGTATCTCCTTTTTGGAGCTTCAAAGGCCTGGTCACCATTCACTTGCATTGTATGGACCTGCAGAGCCGAGGCATTTTTCGAGAAATCTTTGTTTGAGTTCAGCAAAGGAAAGTCATACACATCTGGGATGGCATGAGGGTGAGTAAATGATAAGAAAATTGTCAGTTTTGGGTGAACTATCCCTTTAAGGTAGGAGTTGGGGTGAAGGTTTGCAGCATGAAAGTGCAATTTAGACCCTTAAAGGAATACACAAAAAAATATAGAGATTTCCATTTCCCTACAGGTTTCTCATGGGACTGGATAAGGAGAGCAAGCATTGAAATTTAGTGTTATTTCATGCATTTTTGAGCAAGAGGAGTATAGGAGAACATTTCTCAGTGTTTAGTGTTCTATTATATGGAGTGGTGTTGGTGTAGTGGGCTAAAGCACATAACTGTTAATCAGCACATAACTGTTAATCAGAAGGTAGCTGGTTCGATCCACACAGCCACCACCATTGTGTCCTTGAGCAAGGCACTTAACTTCAGGTTGCTCCGGGGGGATTGTCCCTGTAATAAGTGCACTGTAAGTCACTTTGGATAAAAGCGTCTGCCAAATGCATAAATGTAAATGTATATTGGTATTTATAAAGAGTGTCTGTCATGCTGGTGTTTTTGCCATTGTGGTCAAAGAAATTGAATCACTGTGCTCTACCGGATCAGGGTGCATAGATCCACACATTTTTAACAGTCTCAAAAAAAAAATGATCTGCACTCTTTCTCAATTTCTTTTATATTTTATTTATATCTCACAGATATCAATTGTGGTTACAATTGTGGAGAAATTATGGCACTTGTGCTTAGGTTGAGGATGGACTTTCATCAAATGATACTTGATTTGAGTGCTTCCTAGCTCTGTAAGCAGTTGCTATTAAATTGACAGTGCAAAAGTTTCACTGTCCTTAAACTTGCTCACCTGGCATATACTTATGTTGTTCTAAATTTTTTTTTAATTAATCATAAGAAAATGTATTAAATAAACCTTAATAAATTAAGCTTAACGAACCTTATGAAGTTGAGTTTAAACTATTATAGTACATTAATTTGACCTAATCCAACTTAATTATGATGGTTTAATGAAACTGACCTAATCTGAATGAAAGACATTAAATTACTTCTATAAAGTTTCTATAATTCAGTTAAGAAAGGGTAATGACACATTTTTGGAATTTCACCCAAAAATGAAAAAATTATTTAATAATTTACTTATTTCATGTTCTAAAATCAGATAATTTTTTTCTTTTTCCATGGAAGACAAAATGAGATGTTAGACAGAATGTTAGTGTCTGACAGATTGACAGTGTTTTGTTCGAAAGAAAGACAATCACACAGGTTTGGAGCAGCATGAGGTTGAGTAAATGATAACAGAATTTTCATTTATTGGGGAACTATTCCTTTTTAGGGGTAAAAAACTTAAAGAAAAAAAAATGAAAAGAGAGAAGAATGTGAAGGAAAAAAGAACCTGAACCTTCTGAGGTCAGTTAGAGCGAAGAACACGTTTTAACGAAGAGGAATGATTAATTTCCCATTCATGTTGTTTAATTTGAGTCTGGCTTTAAAATCCTGCGCCGAACTCTCTGCATTTTATACTGTGATCAACTTTTTTACCCTTGTTTACTTTTCATCTTTTGGAGCTTGAGATTTAATCAGAGATTTCAGTGGCCAAACACTCCCCACTCCCTGCCCTTTTCTCCCCAATTTGGAATGCCCAATTTCCAATACGCTCTAAGTTCTCCTGGTAGCGGTGGCGGAGGATGAATCTCAGTTGCCTCCGCGTCTGAGGCTGTCAATCTGCACATCTTATCATGTGGCTTGTTACCGCGGAGATGTAGCACGTTTGGAGCTTCGCTATTCTCTGTGGCATCCACACACAACTCACCATGTGCCCCACCAAGAGCGAAGACCACGAGGAGGTTACCCCATGTGACTCTACCCTCCCTAGCAACCAGGCCAATTTGGTTACTTAGGAGACCTGGCTGGAGTCACTTAGTACACCCTGGATTCAAACTTATGACTCCAGGTGTGGTAATCAGCGTCTTTACTCGCTGAGCTACCCAGGCCCACTGAGACATCAACTGACCAGGTGTGTGTGTGTGTGTGTGTGTGTGTGTGTGTGTGTGTGAGAAAGCGAGGAATTTCAGATCCATTTATTTTCCCCCTCTCTCATTCCATCGTCTTTTTCTTCTCTCTCTCTCTCTCTCTCTCTCTCTCTCTTTCTCCGTCCCCCTCCCTCCCTCTCTCTCTCTCTCTCTCTCTGTCTTATGATCTTCTGCCTTTTGTGGACTTAGTCCAAAACATTTAAAGTAATTTCCACCTCAGTTGTCCTCTGCCCAGAGGATCCTCGTTGTGTCCCGAGTTTGCATTAGGAGCATATTACGTGGGCTAGTGGTCTACAGACTGTCCCTGGTCCTGCATCTCTCTGGAGACCACACAGAATAATTCAGCCACCCAGCCAGGCATGCTGAGCAAAGCTGGTGTGGAGAATGAAATGGAAAAGTTTGTGTCTCTCTCTCCAGGGATTAATCTTAACTGAATGTTACCAGCTTTCAAATTTGTATTGTTGTTTCGCTTTGTGTAATTCCAAAAGCAGACGGATTTTGAATGAAATATTTAGTGTGCTATTTATTGAAAACTTATGGAGTGTTTATTTTTATGAATTAAGTGTTCTTTAGATTGTTTAAGATGATCTGTAGTTTTACCCTGAATTGGATTTGCATTTTGGTCGAATCAAATATACATGTACAGTGGATAAACATTAGGGATGGGACGATATATAAAATTCCGTTATATCACAATATGGCAAAATTCTATATTTGGAAATATGCAACATTGTTTTCTGTCCATGTGATCATAAATGAAATGACCCGTCAAACATCATAATCCTTCTATCACTTGATTTTACCCCTACCTTGCTTTTTTTTCTACACTGTTTACAGGGTTCGCACTAGGGATGGGCATTAACATTTAATGCAAGATCTTTGACTCGTTAATTGATATTATGCAATAAAAGTGAACGTAAACCTCCCTGCCCTAAGTGACGTAACACACACTTGCATCTCAACAAAATGGGAGTTGAAGATTTCCGCACCAGTTTCCAAGTTAGAAGTCTGACATAGTGTCATTCCGTTGCACTTTCCCCATTTGAAAGGTGGAAATTCAGACTCTCCAGGTTGAATGAAATGCTTCATGAGTTATCACAGCAACAGTTTGGAGCATTGCGGCTTTCCCACATGAGCAAACACTTGGACGCACGTGCACACATGCGCACACACGCACACCAGGCGTGTGTGGCAGTGAACTTAACGCATATACAGCAGGCGAGTGTCTCAAACAGCTACACAGACAGAGCTCAGCTAAATGGAACAGAATGGAGCATCTTCATAACTGAAAGCGATTTGAAAATAGACATTCAGACAGTCACAAAAAAAACTGGTGTGCACTTACTAAAATTACTACAGTAGCCTGAAGGAAGAACAGACAGACGCGCGTTGTGCCCATACTTTCATTGAGTTGGGCTGTGAACCTTCACATAATGACAAAATATGATGCATTTTATTTTGGTTATGAAATATTTTGTACATTTTTGTAACGGATTATTATAACAGCCTATACAATTGAATAAACTATACACTGGATCAACAAGACACAATTCTGCAGCCAAAAACATTTGTCTGACGTGTTATTATACATGTATATGCAGTTACGTACATGTAATTGCCCCTCTAGTACTCGATGAGTATACAAAATTACCAAAGTGCCCATCCCAAGGTTGCACAAGGTCCTTGAAGTTCTTAAACTGCCTGGAAAATCACCTTGTTTTGTTTAAAAGTGCTTGAAATTAAAACAGTCCATTAATTCCATGTAATATGTGTCCATCAAAGATGAAATCCATCTTTTATATCCTTTCTGTTCTTAATAATCGGGTGAAAAAGTAAAAATAAATATTTGTTATCAGACATGGCACTAATGCGATAAACAAACTGAGAACACGGAGTTGCTAGTTGAACTCTTATAGTGACAGTACCACATTAGTGCTTGTCATTTAAATGAATGTAAACTCAACGTTATTGTAAATTATACACATTATTTCAAATACTGAAAGCTTATATCATTATTATATATAAAATGTTATCTTTCTTGATAGAATGTAGAGTTTTACTTTTTTTTAAGTTGAAATGTGATTATAATAATGTTGAAATAAAATTATTAAAAAATATACACTTTCACATACTTTTTTCAGGACAGGTTCAGTTCTGTTCCTTGTTCTGCACGTGATCAGCTTGAATGTAGCCCACTATTTATGAAGGCTCATTTGTTTGTGATCTTTTCTTATAGAGAAAGGTAAATGAGGAACTCAGTTTCTTTGAACATTTATATTGTGTATTAAAGAACTTAATTTTAATAAGAAATTGTGCATTTTGTGTTTAAAAAAAAAATTTTTAATAACATTTTCTGTCCCACTTGGTCATATAAATGTTATAATATTGAATTCAAATTATATCAGATTGTGATCCATATCATATATTGAACCGAATCCTGAGATAACCATATTGTTCGATCCCTAATAAATATTAAGTGGAGTAAATGCAGTCTAAATATGGTGTGCATAATGGCTAGTGATTTAGGCTTTTTCCCCTCCATGCTATTGTTTCTGTTAATGGAAAATTATTCAGTTATTAATGGTTTCTGTTAAAAAAATTTGCCAAAATAATTCTTATTTTCTTGTCGGCTGAGAATGTAAAATGACATTTTATTTACATTTTTGAAAATTTTTAGTGGCTGAAATTTCAGTGCAACCCTAGTAAAGACACGTTGTGTGTATTTTATCTTCTGCTAACTTTAACAAATTTACAAATCAACGTATTATTTCAGCGGTTATCCCTAAGAAATTTAAGGCAATATAGCTCACAGCGTGTCACTCAATACACATGTTGCTTTGCAACGCTCCAAAGTTTCCATCTGCTGATTTCTTGCCGGTGCAGATTGAAGCAAACTTTAATACAATATCAACAAACTACATTAAGTCTGACAGCATTAAGCTGAGATACTGATCTATCAATTCAAGTCTCGGTATATATGTACACTAAATACTGCTGCAAACTTCTCTAACATGACTGTTATTCTTGGGTATGAGGGATCACACTGGTGTCAGAGGGGTGCACACACATCACACAGACTTTAGTGACTTTATTTGAACAGAAGTCTCATAGGCCCCCGGTTCACTGTTACAGAGCAAACCGATGTGCACTTATGTGTGTTTGTTTGACAGACAGATGAAAAGTGAGATCAGATGCAAGGCAAGGTCAGAGTCGTCTCTAAGCTAATCTCACATACATACACAAGCAAAGATATGTGAAACAGAAACGGTTTTTGTTTTGCCCTTTTTGTGTGAGGTGGAGGCAGGAATTAACACAGATCTTTGATATTCCTAAAGGCCAAATATTTATCCAGAAGCTTGACCCAGGTGTTTTTTTTCTCTCTCTCTCTCTCTCTCTCTCTCTACAACACTCTGCATCTCTTTCTCTTAGAAGCAAACATTTCTCAAACTTCACAAAAGCAAAAGAGTTTTTTCTTCTGCGTGTGACTCTTCGCTGTTGAATGTTTTGGTTGATGCAATCGAAAAGGGTGTGATTTAAAGCATTTTTGCCGTTAACGGGACACATGCACCCACATATGCAGACAATTCTAATCCCTTTGTTTTTATTTATCATTAGCTAGCATTACTTTATCTCTGTTTTTGTTTTGCTTTGCTAGTTTCGGTTCGTGAAAAAGTGGAGTACAAACATGATAAAGGGAATAGGAGTTGATTACGAACTGTGGCTTGATCAGTCACCTGCTACAGAAAGACAGTTCAAATAAACATACAACATTCACCCAAAATCTTATATGGACATCTCAAAATGGTAAAAGTTACTGGCAAAAGAGAGGTAAAGGACGATGCGCCTGTAATGTTTCATATGAAGTATATAAGCCTATATAGTGTCAGTACTTCTGTACTAAGTCTATATCAAATCCAAAATACTAGGGGTGCACTAATATAGATATAGAAAGACCTGATAATTACCTTTTATTATGGCTGATAACTGATATTATAGCAGAAAATATAAACCAATGTTGTTACTTTATTTAAAAAAGTGTTTACACTAAAGCTCTGGCCTTGAAGAAACAAGTCATAAACCTAATATAGGTCGAACGATAGTGGATTTTGCTGATACGATAACTAAGGTGGTGGAAAAGACGATAACTGATTAATCGGCTTATAGTTTTTAAAAACGAATCATAGAATATTACAACATCTTATTAGAGATAGACATCGAGGCCAGAGTACAAAATTAATAAATTCACAGATGTAGTTTATTTTTCAACCAAAATCCCAATTATAATCAGATAAAAAGATAGGGTGTATAACGTGGGACTTTTAACACCAAACAAGCCTTCCATTTTGAAATTACAGACTTGACTCTGTTACAATGCTCCGTTTTTTAATATTTACCAAATGTAACTTTTTATAGCATATATGTTGTTATTGTTCACAATATATGAAGTTGGAGACAGTGTATGTGCTGACAAGGGACGCAACCATAAAGTCACATTTTTTTATTATTTTAAATGGTAGCATTTTGTTCTGGTTTCTGTTTAGTCATCTAATTTTAGATATTTATTGGCACATAAAGAAATTATTAATATACTAGGAAGAAGGAAATAACAGTGCACACAGTAGTCCAGCAACCACTGGTAACATGTGCACATTAGCAGTTGCATTTTCTCACAAAAGACTGAATGAAACGGTGCCCTTGGGGCTTGAGAAACTAATCAGCTAAACAGAAATTTAATGCAGCTCTATACCAATAATTAAAACTTCACAGGCACTACTGGAAAAGATTGCGAGCAGTTGTCAAAAAGAAAAGCATTAGCATTTATTTTTTTAAGAGTATGTTTAAAAATGTTTTGTATATGCCTTGGAATCAAGAATCGTCAAATGTTTATGGTTAAAAAAGTAATACTGTTAAATGGCTGTCTGTTTCGGTAAAGTTTGATTTTAAAAGGGTACCCCATAAATTAGCCTCTATCTTTTAAACTCTTTAACACCACGAACGGAGTGTGATGCATTAAACCTTATTATGTTGGTCTTAAACAGTTTAAAACGCACCAGCCAACATGGATAAGACATTTAAAACCTGTTGAATTGTGCTCCTATAGAACCTGTTCTGTGACAGTGAGAGCAGCACTTACACCTGCCTCTCTGATCTAGAGATGCCTTGAGCTCAGAGCTCTGACAGATAGCCATAAACACCCTTGAATATTGTATTTTGAACAAAACCCTGGATCTGTGCTGAGAGCACAGGTGAATTAAATGGACCCTCATCCCATCCCAGATATGTATGACTTTCGTTTGCAGAACACATCGATTTTTACAAAAATATATCAGCTCTGTAGGTCCATACAATGCCAGTGAATAGTGGCAAGAACTTTGCAGGTCAGAAAAGCATATAAAGGCAGCATAAAAGTAATTCATATGACTCCAGTGGTTAAATCCATGTCTTCAAAAGCAATTTGATAATTGTGGGTGAGAAACGGATCAATATTCAAGTCCTTTTTTATTGTAGCAGTGTACCCGTGGGTCCTTAAAAAGTCTTAAATTAACTTTTTTAAATTTAAGGCCATAAAAATCTTAAATATGTTAAATTACAAGAAGTCTTAAATTCTGTTTGCGTAGGTCTAATATTTTGGGCCGTGAATAAAACAACAGAATCTGTGTGAGTCAAAATCATTCTCTATATCTCTCTCTTTTGCATCCATCATTTAGCAGCTGATGCTTGAGTTTAGTGTGAGCATGTGCAGGGAAGCGCTTTTTTACAGAACTTACAATGTTACACATGTATAAACCTTCATAAACCCATTAATCCGAAATGCAAATGGCATTATTCTGCATCACTGTGAGCGATGCGCCAACACTATCACTTCTGCTTATAAATGACAAAGCTGTCAACATTGCAATTTAAAAGCGCACGAGATTGGGAGCGTCTTTTGACGCCTTTCAGATCGTGCCACTTCCTTATTTTACATCACCTTTGACAATAATTTTAAAGCTAACAGATCTACTCAGCTGCAGAGTAACACCTGTTACATCTCTCATCTCCATCCCTCTAGAGCTCCATCTGACATATACAGATATTTTCGAATGTCAATTTGAAAACATTTGTAATAATATACAAAACAATAATAATATTATTATATACATTTTACAATATTAATAATATATATAATATATATTATCTATGTTTAATATTTATATATAATCTGTTTTCAATATACATCATAGCAAATTATGCAGCACCGTTCTCTTTCATAATTTAATCTGTTAACATTTTCAATAAATCTTTTTAACTTTAAATGACCATTTTTATGGTAACTTGAGATATTTCACACAAAAATGAAAATGAACATCACTTACCTTCATGCTGTTTCAAACCTGTATGACTTTCTTATTTCTGTGGATATCAAAAGGAGATATTTGGGAGTTTCAGTTACCATTCACTTTCATTGAATGAAAAAAGATGCAGTGACAGTGAACCATGAATGAGATTATACATTTTGCTTAACATCTCCTTTTTTGTTCCACAGCAGAGAAAAATTCATACTGACTCAAGGGTGAGCATTGAGCATTGAATTTCTTATGACAGAAATTTCATTTTTAAATGAACTGCCTTTGAATTACCTGTTGAAGTATTTGTTAACTGTATCTGCCAAGAAAAATTATATAAATGTTATTCAGCACATGGTAGACCTTATTCACAGCAACACCATCTTTGATTTTTTTATAGTCCATAAAAATTGATTTAGACATTGAAGTTGTATGGATTAATTTTATGCTGCCTGTATATGCTTTTTGGAGCTTCAAAGTTCTGGCTGCCATTCACTTGCATTGTATAGACCTAGAGAGCTGAGATATTCTTCAAAAAATCTTTACTTGTGTTCAGCAGAAGAAAGACATTCACATCTGGGATGGCATGAGGGTGAGTAAATTATGAGAGAATTTACATTTTTGGGTGAACTATCCCTTTAACCTGACAATGAGACGGCCATTGAGAGTGCAGCAGGCCATGTCATGATGTTATGGACCCGCCCTGAAATTTAGCTGGTGCTGGCTTTAGTGTAGTTGTGTGTGTGTGAGTGTTTCTGCTAGTTTTTTGGTAGTTGGTCTTCTCGTACACACACACTTATAATTCCCCTTCTTATCTGCTCTAAAATGTTTTTTTCCAGTGGTTAGCTTATGGACTTAAGTCGACAACTGCTGCCCAGGAATTACTGATGATGACTGGGTTTCTTTTATCAACTCTCTGCTGTCTCAGAACACACATAGTGATGCACACACTCGCACTCAGCATTTTTCCACCCAGTACTGATGATAACTGTCTCTTTTATATCTGTGATGGGCTCACTGGGCATTCATTTAGGTTAGTGCTGTAGATATAATTACAGCTGTGTGTGTGTGTGTGTGTGTGTGTGAGAGAGGTGGAAAATGATGAGCTGGCAACTTTTAAAAGTGTGATGTTGTGTGTTAATCCAATAAATCTGTTTCTCTGGTGTGTGTTGTGTGACGTATTTGTGCTTACCTGTCTTTCTGTGTACATTGTGTGTATATGTCTCTAGTGTGTGTGAGTTGGTTTTTGTTGTTTACAAGGACATCTTTTAGGTTACATTCTAGTTATTATGCTTTAAATGTGGTTTATGAGGACATAGTGTCCCTGTAATTCAAACAGCTTTAATAACATACTAGAATGTTTCTGTGAGGTTTAGGGTTAGTGGATAGTAGTGTAGCGGTTAGCTCGCTGCGCTATGAACCTGGCAACCCGAATTCAATTCCCGCTCATGGCCAACACCGGTGACGATTATCTGAACCTCCCCTATGTCGACTCGGCCTAAAATGACTACCTGGTGTGCGGTGTGTGAAACATCACCACTGGGGAGACAAAGGCGGTCGGGCGTGGTGCTGGCCACCCATCCCCTCGTGTACCGTTTCGTATATAGCACCTTCATAGGTGCTCGCTAACAGCACTTGCCCCTACAGTCTGTTAAGGCTAATGGGGGATCTTTGTCTTTGTGTCTGTGTGTATGTGTGTTTTTCTCTAACCGTGTATCATTGAATGTGCAGAATGTGCACGCATCTACAATTATTTGCACTAATTAGTGGGTGATCACCCAGAGGTGGAAAGTAATGAATAACAACTACTCTCATTACAGTACTTAAGTACTTCACTTTATTTTCCCCCACAATTACAAAGAAAAATTTTTACGTAACATCCCTGAAAGTTCAGCAAGTTATAGGCTGAGCTCTAAATATTCTTCCAAACTGAACGCACATCTTCGCCGCATAATGGAAGCCTGCAGGGCACAGCAGCATGCTCCAGAGATAGGATAGCATGAATCTCTTGTGTGGCTCGAGACCTCTAGGTTTCACTCTAACACCGCAGAGCACAAAACTTGCGTGATCCATTCTACAGAGAATGCTGATCTCTAAAGCGCTGGTACTCACTGAAACACTGTACCGACAGTAATGGGCAAAGCTTTTCACAGTCTGTAAGAACTGTACACAACTGTAATACTCTAATCTTCTGTGTGGGAAGTGACGTCACTCACAGTCGACGGTCAAGAGGTGATGCCCTGAACAGACGCTGGTTTATCAAATCAAATCAAATCACTTTATTGTCACACTACCATGTACACAAGTGCAACAGTAGGTGAAATTCTTGTGTGCAGTTCCGAGCAACATAGCAGTCATGACAGTGACGAGACATATACCAATTACAGTAAACAACATACTTACACAAAACAATTTACATATCAAATGTACACATACTTACACAACACAATAATTATATACAATGTACAGTAAACAATACACACAATATACAATACAATAAGTAGGAGTATAGGAAATATATATATATATATATATATATATATATATATATATATATATATATATATATATATATATATATATATATATATATGAAGTAGTATATTGAGGAGAATATGTTGACAGTCCAGTGTGAGATTATAGATGAATAAAGTGCAGTGCTAATTATTGATCCTGATAGACTGTGAGTGACGTCACTTCCCAAGACAAACACGCCCCATAGCATAATCCCACCCTTGACCCTGATTGACAGGTTTCCGTGTAAGGCATCGGAAATGGAAATACTAAGGGAATTAGTATTCCATTTGAGTTTTGGCTGGCTACATACGCGATGCTGAGAAAGTGAAAAAGCAGACGTGGTAATTGAAATTGCTATTTAAATATGACAGGGCCAAAACTCGTAAGATATGGGAAACACAGTTGCAAACGGACTTTGCTATTCCATTTGAAATTTGGCAGTCACTGTGCGTTCGCTTAAAGGAAAATGCAAACGGTAATGCGCGATTTGCAATTGCGTTTGGATTATGTCACATTTTATGCGTCCACAAATTGAAAACGCAATTGCAAATACAATTTGCAATTCCTTTTGAATAATGTCCGGAATATCATTCCATACAAATATTTGGCATGTACTGTTTATTGAAGATGCTAGATTAGGCCCTGTGATGAGGCGATTTCTTAAACTAGAGAATCTGATGAACATATACTCTTCTTGTTATGAATCTGGGCCGTCCACTTCCCTCTCTGTCCTGGCTAGAGTCCTGGCTAGATCCAGTTGAATTTCTTCTTTCAAAACAATAGTGCATGGACTAGCCTTCATTTCTTAAAAGAACAAAAGACTGAGTTTCAGGAGAAATTTGTCTTTTCGGCCATTTTTAAAACCAACATTTAAATTGAAATTTTGCACACTACCCCAGCAACTTTCAACTGTTCTAATAATACGATAAAAAATTTAATAATGAATACCAAATAAGCACATTTAATTTTTTTTTTAAAGATTGGGTGACACCATATGTTATACAGTAGACTGGAATGACTGCTGAAAATTGCAAGCAGGGTAAAATTTCAATTCTAAAATAAATAAAAATATAAAGGAATTATTTCAAACAATAATAATAATTTGCAGCATTACTAATGTTCTTGGCATTAATTCATTTTTACAGAAGCATTCATTTCTTTAAAAAACAAAAAAATATTTTTGTTCTAAAACTTTTGCGCAGTTGGTTGTGTGTGTATTTGTGTATGTATTATTGTTGTCAAAAGTACTGGTACTTCTGTACCTAGTCGATACGAAAATAAAAATAAAAACTGGTATTGCTAAATATATTTAGCAATGCCAATGTTTCTGTGGTACCGAGCACCGACTCTATCCGGAATCAGCATGCAGGATGAATGACACACGACAGCTTTAAAATGCTCACAGACTTTATTAGTTACTCCATTTACACTGAAATGGACTATTAATCAAACAGTAATACAAAGTAAAACGTAACATTTAAACATTACCATAACACAAACACCAGCGATATAAAATACAAACACTCCAAAACTGTGTGTGGAACTACATTTCATTTGTCAGACTCAAAGGCCAGTGTAAAGAGATGAGATTTCAGACGTGACTTAAAAGTCTCAGTGTTGCAAACAGTTTATCCGGAAAGTGAAGCTTCCAGCAAAAAATACACATCATAATAAAAGCACGTTTTGATGTAGGAATGTAGGAATTGTGACAGAAATAGATTACAACTGTATAGTAAAATGTAATATTCACTGTAATGATAATAATAATAAAGCTATAAATCACAGGCAAGACTGCTGTTGAATAAAAGTTCGGGGAGAAAATGCAATGACATGTTAACAGATTTATTTTCACTTGTTAAAAGTTTTAAGAGTGAATTGATTAGACACTATTTTTATGATTAAATTAAATGAAACATGGAGTTCTGGAAAGTAGTAGTAATAATAATAATAATAATAATAATAATAATAATAATAATAATAATAATAATAATAGTTACAAAAAGGAAAACATGATCTGGTAAAGTATAAAACAGATTTCAGTAGGGTGCTACTTAAAAACACTTAGCAATGCACCCTTGATTGAAAAACACGAAGGAACCATGCATTTATTTTAATTTGTTTTTTTACATTGAAATGTCACTTTTTAAATATGCTAAAGGGTGTGATCAATAGCACAGTCATATTAGCATATTTATTCTGTGGTACCGAAATTGGTGTCGAGAATCTTGAAATTTCATTGGTATGGGTACCAACGACTGGAATTTTGGTACCCTGTATACAGTTGAAGTCAGAAGTTTACATACACTTATGTTGAAGTCATTTAAAAAAAAAAATTTAACCACTCCACAGATTTAATATTAGCAAACCATAGTTTTGGCAAGTCGTGCATGACAAGTTATTTTTCAAACAATTGTTTACAGACAGATTGTTTCACTTTTAATTGACTATTACAATTCCAGTGGGTCAGAAGTTTACTGTGCCTTTAAGCAGCTAGGAAAATAGATAAATGAGAAATTCTAGAAAATGATGTCAAGCCTTTAGACAATTAGCCAATTAGCTTCTGATAGGAGGTGTACTGAATTTAAGGTGTACCTGTGGATGTATTTTAAGGCCTACCTTCAAACTCGGTGCCTCTTTGCTTGACTTCATAGAAAATCAAAAGAAATCAGCCAAGACCTCAGAATTTATTTTTTTTCATCCTTGTGAGTAATTTCCAAATGCCTGAAGGCACCACATTCACCTATACAAACAGTAGTATGCAAGTATAAACACCATGGTACCATGCAGACATCATACCGCTCAGGAAGGAGACAAATTCTGTCTCCAAGAGGTGGACGTAGTTTGGTGCGAAAAGTGCAAATCAATCCCAGAATAACAGCATAGGACCTTGTGAAGATGCTGGAGGAAACAGGTAGATGAGTATCTATATCCACAGTAAAATGAGAACCAATATATTGACATAACCTGAAAGGCTACTCTGCAAGGAAGAAGCCAGTGCTCCAAAACCGCCATAAAAAGCCAGACTACAGTTTGCAAGATTTAGAATTTTGGAGAAAATTCCTCCTGTCTGATGAAACAAAACTTTTACTGTTTGTCAATAATGACCATAGTTATGTTATGAGGAAAAAGGGTGAGGCTTGCAAGCAAAAGAACACCATTCCAAGTTTCCAACTGTCAAGCATGGGGGTGACAGGATCATGTTGTGGGGGTGCTTTGCTGCAGGAGGGACTGGTGCACTTCACAAAATAGATGGCATCATAAGGAAGGAAAATTATGTGGATATATTGAAGCAACATCTCAAGACATCAGCCAGGATGTTAAAGCTCGGTCACAAATGGGTTTTCCAAATGGAAAATGACCAAGCATACCTCCAAATTTGTGGCAAAATGGCTTTAGGACAGCAAAGTCAAGGTGTTGGAGTGGCCATCACAAAGCCCTGACCTCAATACGATTTAAAATGTTTTGGCAGAACTGAAAAAGCATGTGCGAGCAAGGAGGCCTAAAACCAGTTCTGTTTTGAGGAATGGGCCAAAATTACAGCAACTTATTGTGAGAAGCTTGTGGAAGGCAACCCAAAAAGTTTGACCCAAGTTAAACAATTTAAAGGCAATGCTACCAAATACTAACAAAGTGTATGTGAACTTCTAACCCACTGGGAATGTGATGAAAGAAAGCTGAAATTAATCATACTCTTTACTATTATTCTGACATTTCACATTCTTAAAATAAAGTAGCGATCCTATATATATATATATATATATATATATATATATAAAACAAACTACTTATTTACTCTTACTCGAGTCATATTATTTCTCAGTGCTTTTATCTGTACTCAAGTGAATTATTTCTTTTAGTAGCAATAGTTTACTGAAGTAAAGATTTTCAGTACTCTTTCCATCATTGTTGGCGCCTCATATTTGTCCTTCATCCGAGACTGAAAATAACTGTGGGTCATGGGTTTTTTGTGGAGAAAGCGAGGGCAGAGAGATTTATTCCCTGTTGTCTATTGTTATTGTTTTATGTGTTTAATCACCAGGCAGTGTCCCAGCATGGGTATGATGCCGAAACATCATCTCTTGGATTTGAGCAAAGCTTTTTGTGAATTCTCATTCACTCTCTCTCTCTTTCGCTCTCGCTCTCTCTGGAAGGTATTAAGCTCGCGTTTTCTCTTCCTCTCTTTTATAATGGGCTGTTATTGTTTTGGGCTCTTATTATTTTGGTGGTAGTATTATTTTTGATTTCCATAAGTCTTGGTCTGTTGGCTTTGCTCGTCTTTTATGTTCAGCTGGAACAATGGCAATCCCCCAATCACTGGCCCTACCTTCAATAACACAATTCGCACAAATAATGACACTACCTCTAATCTGTGTTTGTGCGCACCCTTTGATGACAGTTGGGGGAAATCACATTTGAATCACACCAGATGAGTGATGACAGACAGAAATAGGCCTTCGCTAATGCCAACTAAAAAATGTGTCATCTATTCTCTGTCTGTTCTTTTATATATTTATATTCACTCTGCATTTATAAAGAAGCTCACAACTGGCAGCTATTGATGGGAAAAACCCATTGTGGCCTATTTCCTTGACAAACACCCTCAATATTGTACATTTTCTTCATAGAACTGTATGTCTGATCTCCTAGCATCTCTCTCTTTCTCTCCTCTCTATGGTGCTCTCTCTTGCCTGAGTCATAGCAGAAAACCCTGACAAGCACCAAAAGTCCAATACAAGTAGAGAGGGGCACTTTTATTGATCATCCCTCTTCTCATCCTCTTTTTCTATTTTAAAGTGTGTGTGTGTGTGTGTGTGTGTGTGTGTGTGTGTGTGTGTGTGTGTTGGGAGGAAACCCCACAGCCCTGACCCCCACCCCCCATACTGGCACCAGCTGTGGATCAATAGTGGAACAGCTGGGACCGCCACCCGCCTAAATTGGATGGATCTCCCGGTCGCACCCCTCTCTTCCTCACACTTCCTGGAAATGTCACTCAAAGGAAGTTTGAGGTTCACTTAGGTGTTATAGCCTGCTGGGGATTGATGGTGTTCTTCCCTAACGGACACACACATACACACACACACACACACGTAGGGTGCAGCTATCCTCATGAGGACTCTCCATAGACATAATGATTTTTATACTGTATGAACTATAGATTCTAGCCCCTAAACCTAAATCTAACCCTCACAAAAACTTTCAGCATTTTTGCGATTTCAAAAAAACATAGTTTGGTATGTTTTAAGCGATTTGAATTATGGTAACTCTAGAAATGTCCTCATAAACTACATTAATCATTTATTAATGCTTTTTCCCCCCTCAATTTGTGTTTTGAGTCTGACATGATCTAAGCTACAACATTAGATTATCGACATGTTCACAAAACAAACATTTAAGAACAGGACACAAGCAAACGTATCCGTGATACATTGAAAAAATTGTGGACAACCCAAACACAATCCTGCCCTCAGTCATACAGAGCAATGTCAAAGACAAACCGGAAAAGCTGTTTATTGTCTCTAATTATTGTTTCTAGCTTCAGCTGCTAATTGTAGTTGTATTATTTTATGATTTATAATGCAATGTAGACTGGGTAGCAATATTTTAGGTTAAAATGTAATGTATGAAAGTAGATATTTTAAGTGGTTTCACCATTTTAAATCTCCTTTTAGCTGTTTTGAAGTTATTCACTAACCTAAATAACTTAAATAATTTTGCAGTGCATTTTTAAAAGTTCTCATTTATTATGACCAGGGACTAAAAACTAAATGTTTTTCATTTTGGTACATTTTGAGTAAAAACTATTTTTTTTCTAGCTCCGGTTCAGAAGTTCCACAGCCTCCTTTCCAAAAGGTTGCAGAACTAAATAAAAGAACGGTTAATAATGTTCTTTTTAAAGTGACAGTACTCTCCGCTAAGGGGTGGGTGATATACCAATTGCAGTGTTGACATATCTCGCAAGGGAAACAAGCAACATGGTCTGGAAAAACAAGCCCAAAATAAGCCACTTGCCTCACCAAAATAAGCATTACGTGTTTTTCCTGTGTGGTGGATTTATCTACATAGAAATCATAACAAGCAGTTAATTAACATTTAATTATAAATTTAATAATAGATCTGTTTCTCAGTCAAAACCCGAAAGCATTAAATCTCTATTAATGTATCATATCTAACAATAGTTCAGTGTAGACTTGGAAACAACTGAGAAATTAACTTTTTTACCTCCTAATAATGTTTTCGTTGTTATCTGGATAAGCCATGCATTTATAAGTAGTAATTACACATAGTTGTTAAAAAGGTCTTCATTCAGAGAATACCACATCCACAAGTGCTATTAGGCAAAGCAGTTTCCTTCAGGATCAAAGCACGTTTCATTTTTCAGGCAACGTGAAGTGGTGTAGTTCCAGAAATTTACTGTGATAAACCCTTTGGCCTTTGGTTTCATGAAAAAAATATCAGAACAAAATTAACCAGATATAAATGGTTACCAGCATTTAAAAATAAGGTTTTCACTCTGGAACAATTGAAAATCACTTCGTTCCGGTTTTCGATTACGTTCTGCTAAAAATGTAGTTCCATTTCGGTTTTTGTTTTCATTCCTTGAAATGTTTTTAGTCCCTGATTATAACAGCATATCATAACTATACAAGACTTTGAAAATGTTGTTTAATGTAGCTTTAAATTGAGTTTAGCACCATATGCCAATAATGTTTAATATTTTGCTCCTAAACAATACTGTTATAACTATGTAATAATAATTTAATCATGTCTCAGTAAAATGTAGCTGTGCTGAGGTCTCCTGTTGTGTGTGTGTATGTTAATATGCTCTAAAGAGACCAGCAGGCGGCAGCATACAGCCAATCTGGCAACTACAGCTCTCCTCTCAGCCAAGTATTTAGTGATTCTGTGGGTACAATAGCTGCGTATTGATAGTCATATCCATGTGATAAATTAAAAGTGTCTTATTGTCTATTTTCATTTTACACATTATCATAACCCTGGATGGTAAAATGGGCTTCTGATTGACACCAGCAGCCGGGGAAAAGAACACCCTCATTGTTTGCGCTCGTCAAATCTGTTAAACCTTATTCTTCCCTGTGTATTTGCATATTCTTATGTATTTTTTCAGAGAAGGACTAAATCCTTCTTAAGTGTTTGATGCATTTTGAAATTCATTCATAAAGGACCTACATGCACTATTAGTTCTGTATAATGCCAGTGCATAATCTTGCTGATAAGACGTGCTTTGGAGCACTGGATTCTTCAGGGATGACATGCTGTATTTCCAACCTATTCAACAGGGGCTCAAATGTCAACACAAATGTCAAGTGGCTTCTTCGGTGAGCGGTTTAGAATCTTAGATGCAGTTTTCTTTTTCTTTTTATAATTTTCATTTACTAAAGGACTCAAGGAGGACCATCTCCTGTCCCAGCCGGAGTGGGGGATTGTGGGTAATTTGTCTGGGTGTGATATTGGCAGGATGTGAGGAGCTGGCAGTGCTGTTGGTTTGGTCAGGGCTTGGTTGGTTGGTTTGGTCAGGGCTTGGTTGGTTGGTTGGTTTACGTCTCTGTCTGTATTTCAGACGTTGACGCATGCTATGTTTGCGTCACTCATAGGTGGTCAGCTGATCAATCACCTTAAGCAAATGGAAATAAGGCTGTGAGGATTGGTGTGTGTGTGTGTGTGTGTGTGTGTGTGTGTGTGTGAGAGTTGTATTGAGGCATATCTGAGACGAAAAATCTGAGTCGCTCTTCAGCTCTGTGGATCCCAATCTTCCTGAGACTGCTCTGATAAGGGTTTCCCTTTTCTATGGAACCACTGATACATGCGCACACACACACACACGTGTCTGTGAGTGAGATTTTAATCTGGACATCTATACATACTGACTAGTGTATGAATACAGGCTATTTGAGAGGCATGCCGTGAGTGTGTTATACACATTTTATTTCTGAGAGAAAACTGTGGAGAGGCTGTGACATGGCCTTCATTTCTCTCTCTGCTCATTTCTTTGCTTATTTGGTTTTGTATTATTTTGCACAACATGCCTGATGAAAAGTAAAGACCGTAAATAGGCCGTCATCATGTATTGCACCACAGTAAAAGCTCAAATGGAGGATGCTTGCCAAACCAAAGGCAAAACTAAGGCCTGGAAAGAGAGGCGTGTATTGAACGGTCTTGTTCCAACAGTCTTCAATTTGTTGATCATGTAATGATCAATAATTTCAACTTTGTTTTGTGAATTCTACTGATGCTTAGGTCAAGTTTATTTAGGCCTGCATTTATTAATTTAGCAGACACTTTTATCTGAAGTGACTTATAAATAAGGAATACAGCATAAGCAAATCATCCAAATGAGGTAATAATATGAGAAGTACAGCAATACAAAGTTTCAAATTGCTCAGAGAAGTACTGTACAAGTAGAGAGGAATGTGAGAGACAGTGCATGAATGAATATTGGGATGGAATGGAAATCGGAGGGCAGAATCTGAGCAAGAATCTATGCATCAAAATGTTTGCTTTCTACACCTTGAAGACTATGCCTGCCCTTTGACCTTCAGGGGGCGCAATTGACCATTATGAAAGGGCCTGTCTAGTCTGTTGGTGTAAGAGGTGATGAGCGAATACTGAGTTTGTTTATTTGAATTCTGTAGATAATGAAGTCCCCCTTGTTCTGATATGAGCTTAACTGGTTGAAAAAAAAAATGATTGTAAGTTTACATTTATAGATAAATTCAATGTCATTCCATTTGATATTAAAGGAATATGGGTTCAATACAAGTTAACCTCAATCAACAGCATTTGTGGTGTAATATTGATTACCACTAAAATACATTTTGACGCGCCCCTCCTTTACTTTAAAAAAAGCACAAATCTGTGCTACAGTGAAACACCTACAATGGAAGTGAATGGGGCCAATTCATAAATGTTAAAATACTCACTGTTTTAAAAGTACAGCCACAAGAAGTAAACAGTACATGTTAACATGATTTTTGTGTGATTTAAAAATAAAATAGATTTCTAAACTGTTCTATGTAAAGTTATAGCCAATTTTACAACTTAGCCACCATTATGATTTAATATCAACAAATCTTAAAATTACTCAAATTATTATGATTTAAACCACTTTACAGCTCAAATATAATGTGAGTTTTAACAGAACAAAAAAATGTAAGTCCTTTTTAATACAATTATAAACTTCACATTAGTGCCTTTTTAAACACTCCAAAAATTGGCCCCATTGACTTCCATTGTAAAGGCCTCACTGTAACCTTGATTTCTGCTTTTATTTTTAAGTTTTTTAAGAAAAGGAGGGAAAAGTAAAAACATTTTGTGGTAATCCACATTATGACACAAATGCTGTCGACTGATTTGAACTTGCATTGAACTCTGAATATTCCTTTAATTTTAGTTTTCTGGTGAGGATGAAATTTAACTCTTTGATGATTCCAGTTGAGACTGTCTAACTAAACTTGTACACACATGCACCAGAAGTACTGGTTTCCCAAATGTGTGTGGTGTGTGCTCTGTACATGTTATAACAGGTGAGGGTTTTATCCGTAAGTGTAAAGATTGGCACTTTTCATTAGTAATTTTGTGTTCTTTTGAATGTTTTGTCACTGTCGGGTAAATGCATTTCTTTATTTTAATTTTTTTTAGCATATTCTGTATGTATAAAAATAGTTTTATGAGTGAATGTTACATTTATTTAGTGCTTTTCTGACACTACACTTAAAGAGCTTTACATGAACACGGGACTCTCCTTAACCACTACAGGAGGCCATGGTTAAGGAGAGTCCCGTGTTCATGTAAAGCTCTTTAAGTGTAGTGTCAGAAAAGGCCTATCAGTCATGGCCTCCTATAAATCCCTGTCTATAAATTGGCTATATCACTCTACTCTCTCCTCTCCACAAATATCTGGTGTGTTGAGAGCATACTGGCGCAATATGGCTGCTGTTGCATCATCCAGATGGATGCTGCACACTGTACACACATGTACCAGAATATATCCCAGAGCACTATGGAGGAAATTTGGCCAGGACACCAGGGTTACACCCCTACTCTTTTAATGACCACAGAGAGTCAAGACCACGGTTTTACTTATTATCCGAACGACAGTGCTTTTTTACAGTATAGTCTCAGGACCCATACAGATCACAGGGTGGGCATCCCCTGCTGGCCACCCTAATTCCTCTTCCAGCAGCAACCTTAGTTTTCCCCATGAGGTCTCTCATTCAGGTACTGACCAGGCTCAACCCTGCTTAGCTTCAGTGGGCAACCAGTTTAGAGCTACAGGGTGATATGGCTGCTGGATAGGTATATAGTATCATAGTATTGTGTAAATATAACATTTAAAACGGTTAAAAAAAAAATGATATACCGGAGTTGTTTATGCTTTTTCCCCATGGTAATGGAAGCATTGGAATAAAATTAGTTTTATTCAATTATTTTAGGAATCTCCATCAGGCCGTCGGAAAGCGCTGGCCACGAGCTGTATTAATATGAAGCAGTATGCCAGTGCCATGCCCACACAAACAGACGTCAAGCTCAAGTTCAAGCCGCTGTCCAAGAAAGTGGTTTCTGCAACACTGCAGTTCTCCCTGTCCTGCATCTTCCTTAGAGAGGGCAAAGCCACGTAAGTAAACCCCTCAACCAGTAACTACACCCACAATTCCAAAACCAGCCCACTACACCCACACTGCTGCCACTACAAATCACCTCTGGCATTTCTTAATTCCTGTCTCTCTTGGTACAGTGCACTGATGCCCAAGATCATCTCTCTCTTCTGTTTCATTTTCTTTCTCTTCCTCTGTTCATGTTTTTTTCTGTTCTCTCTTGCCTCAGTGACATAGGGAGTGACGATACTTCACATTCCCAACATTCCTTCTCTCAATTTCTCCTCTCCTCCCTCTCTCCAGCCACCTCTCTCTCTCTCTTTTTCTTCCGCTTTTAATTAATCTTGTCTTCAAATGAATACTGTGTGGTTTTCTCTTTCTTCTTAGAATATTCTGACCTAACACACAGCAGACCAAAACTCTCATAACTCTGAGGTTTATATGGATTTATGTGCTGTTATATTGCAGCACTGTCAATAGAGCCCCTAGTTATAGAACCACACTCAAACTAACCATCACCATAACAAATAAGCCTGTGTTGTCATTATCACCTCAACTTACTGCAACGTATTTTCTTAACTTTGATCTGTAATTTTGTATGCTGACAAATCTGCATGTTTTGATGTGCAATGAAGGCATCGTATAACAGAACTATTCTTTTTCATTCTGTGGAGTGAACAGTGTTTGTTTGGAGCATTTGCTGCTGCTGCTTTACTGGACAAAGTCCAGCTGTAATGTCCTGGTGTCGTAAAAGTCTTATTCAAAAATAAATAATTCTGGATTTATTAACACTTATTGAATAAAAATTAGGGCTGTCAATTTAATGCATTAATTCAGTGCTATTAATTATATTTAAATAACACATAAACATTTTTTACACAATTAATTAGAGGTCGACCGATTAATCGGCCGTTTTTTTGCATTTAACATAATCGGCCAATATCAAAGTATATCAAGCTGATTATTAGGCAGGCGCATCTGTGGGCAGCCTAGTGTTGTTGTGGAACACGTGTTCGACGCACGCTGCCCTTAGAGTCATTTTCCAGCAGAGTGAGCAGACCTCATCCAGTGCCCAAGGAAGGAGCTAAATTCCTTGGAGAAAACAGTAAGGATTAAATTTGTATAACTCCTTTATATTTAATTAAAAACTTTTTATATGTTACTGCCAACTTCAAGAAAAAACGTGACAAACGCGATAGGCGACATGATGTTCGGCTACTTTGGATATTGATAGCGTAGTTGAAGTTGCATTATCACAGCAGAAGGGTTGCTATCATGTCACAATAAGTAAGCAAGAATTTTGCAATTACAGACAGTGAATCTGAGACTTTTATTTGTTCTGTTTGTGTGTCTTATATTTGAGAGGGTTGTCACTCAATGCAGAGAAATAAGTAATAAAAAAAGATACCAAGGCGCTATAGGCTATTGAAGGACTGGCTTTGGTAAGCTCGGACGTTATCGGTTCTGCTGTCGGTACTGGAGAAATTAAGAAAATACATTTCTTATTGCTATAAAGACAGTTATTTTATCTCGCCAGCCATTTCTATGTATAATAATATTAAACCATTTGTCTGTTATGCAATTTAGCTATTTGCATTCAAAGAGAGAGAGAGAGAGAGAGAGATCTCTCCCGCGGTGCTACAGCGAGTACAACACGAGCCCTGCTTAACGAGTGACAGAACTAAACATTCAAACATAGCCTGGTTTAGATCTGTGATATTAGTCTGATTTTATTTTAGATTTCGCCTTCCACAGATTATAAAACGAATATTTATACATAACCTGCATTCTGTCTAGCACAACTTCCTTCCCTTCACAGTGGTGCACTGTGTTATTTTACAATTGATTACGTTATTAGATTTCTTTTTAGACCACACCTGAACAGTAATGTTAGTAGACCTTCCTGAAATTAAATCACTGTGCCTACGTAACGTTTATCTTTGTGTAATTGTTTATCTTTTGTTTATCTTTGTTTAAAAAAAAAAATATATATATATATATATATATATATATATGTATATATATATAACAAAAAGAACCGTTAAGAATACCGTTAAAGTACCGGATCGATAAGCAGTATCGGTAAGATAGTAATACCATTAAAACCTTAACGACACTCATCCCTAGTTATGCCTGTGCTTCTCTTGGATGCTCTGAATATTGGATTACGTGTCTGGATTGCCCCTTAATTAAAGATGCATTTGGATCTCAACCTTCGTGTCTCGGAGCAGTTCGTAACACCTGCTTTGTTTATTTAATATATTTGTTATACGTTATTTATACAATATGTTTTTACATTATACATTTTTAATTTAGAAGTGCAGATTGGTCAAGTGTTCAATAAATGTATTTGTTGACAAATTTTGTCTATCTTAATTAATTATTTGTGTTACATTTTATCTTTCAAATATAAGGTTCAAATAAGAGGTTAAAAACAAGCACATATCGGCCAAAATAAATCGGCAGCATTAATCTGCCATCGGCCGACCCTGATTTTTAAAGATCGGCATCAGCCTGAAAAAACCAATATCGGTCGACCTCTACAATTAATAATGTCCCACAGACCATAATAAGGAAGATTCCTGACAAATTCAAGCTTGAAGTACCACCCGTTTTCTCCAGGGGGCAGTAAGCGAGACTTCAGCTTTATAGACAATGCACAATTTATACAGAGAACAAACCAACCCTTCACCAGACAGCACAACACAAGGATGAGTTATTTCATTCAAAACACAGCTTGGAGTGCAAATCTGAACGCAGGGATCTCAAGACGTGTTTATAAACTACGTTTAACTTGACACAGCGACCTAAAATATTATATTTATGACGTGATGCAACCGAAGTGAGACACCCCACAAGCATCTCCTGACACAGGGGTACATTGACGGGTCCTTAGACAAGCCCTCATAATAAATCGCTTGATTGACAAATTTTATTGAATAATGGATTGCTGTGAACTGGATGCCAATTATTGACTTATGTTCAGTAATATGGAAATAAACAATACATTGAATTCTAAAGCCACTTTTTGTATTGTCTTATCGATGCTTAACTTCTCTTCCACAATAATGTTATTTTTTATAATAAATATATATATATATATATATTATTTTTACATATTTAATTCTAACTATTATTTATAATTATTTTATCATTATATATTGAATTATTGTTATTTGAGGGGCTTTCTTGGCAAATAATTATATATGTGATTAATTGTGACTAATTTGATTAATTAATCGGCACATAATGTAATTCGATTAAAAATTGTAATCGATTGACAGCCATAATTAAAGGCAATAATGTAGTGGCAGGAAGTAAAAGTAAAAATTTTTTTAACAAATTTACTCGAGTACGATTTAAAATGTACCACCATTAAACTTGCTCTTAAACATAACATTGTTAGTTTGAAGTTTTTTTTTCTTCTTTTGATTGCATGACATTGTCATGCTTGATTTTTTTTAAAGGCTTTACATTTTTTGTGATTAATAACTTACAGTTTGGTCTTTTTCATATGGCTTCAGAAGACAAATTGCACAAGTTGGACAACGTTTTACAGTACTTTTATCGTGTTTTTTTTTTTTGTTTTGCTTGACATATGATGTCACTTTGCACTGTCATTGAATTGAAAGATCAGCAACAACAATTTTTCAATAATTTCTAATTGTATGTTCCTTGGAAAAAAAATAACAGCATGAGTTTGTAATGACATGAAGGTGAATAAATAATGTAATTTTTGTGTGAACTATAAGGGCTTTTAACCAATCTAAATGGATATGATTTATTCATATTTGGTTAAATGATAGGATCACCTGAATGTTAATATCTTTTATCTTTTTACAGTGGATTTGTAATGTTTTCAATGTTAAAAGATGTTTCGACAAAGATAACCAAGTAAGCCATTAGTAGGTTGATTTCATTGAAAGTTTAAACACTGCCTCTGTAGCACTTTCCAAAATTGCTGTTTGGTTGACCGACCCATGCAGCTTGACACAGCAACAATAAACTCAACCAATGAAACATGAGTTTTGGGCTGGACTGCCTTTTTTTTTTTTTTGGCCTTTGGCAGACAGAGGATGTATTCGAAATCTGTTTGAAAACACAGTTTATTTTTTAAATTCTGTTTTACAAAATTCAAAATGACAAACTTCAGCTTTAAGTCTCATGTTTGTTCTGTAGGGGCACTGTTATTGGGAAGCAGTAAAGCACATTTAATTTAATTTAATGTTTCCTCTTGTTCTCATGACATAGACAAAAAATAAATCAATTCTGAGTAGAGATTTTTTCAGCAGAAATAATGCGTCACAACAAAGTAGAAATATGAAAAATGTCCAGCCACTGGGCCTGATAGTGTTAACATCTCTCCTTCAAAATGTTCCTTTTTTAATTTCTGGTCGGTTTTCTGGGCCTCTAAAGGAAGCAAGAAGCATGTATGAGTGTATGTGATTTCACCCTTGTGCTACAGTATATAAGATATGTGTATTTGTGTGGCTTTTGTGATGCGTGTGTATGACAGAGTTTACAGGGCGGAAGTGTGCCCACTTTTAACCCATGGGAATGATGTCAACAGCTCACAAATAAACCCCAATACATAAGTTCAAATAAGCTTCCATGCCTGTCGAAGAAAGACTGGAGCGCATTCATAAAGAAGTTTGAGAGGGACAGACAGAGAGCGAGCGAGAAATAGAAGACAGGGATAAGGAAGGGAGAGAGAGAGAGAGAGAGAGAGAGAGAGAGAGAGAGAGAGAGAGAGAGAGAGTTAATCCTGAAGCGTTATCTCGCAGTGCTTGTGAATGCCCTGGCTGGAATGCTTGTCCGTATTGCACTGCCTCTTATGAGCAGGACCATGAAGGGCATTCTGTTTACACGTTCATCTCTCTCCTTCCTTCTGTCATCCTGCCTTTCTTTCTTTCTTTCTTTTTCTTCTTCCATCCATTTCTTGTGAAGGTGGACTGCCATATTCACTCTTTACTTACTGTTGTCATTGTTTTATGCAGGTCTGAAAATTATGTTATCAGAAAAATAAATGAACAATCTCTATTTTTGAAGGAATAGTTCACCCATAAATTCAAAATCTTGTCCTTTACTCAGCCTCATTTTTTTCCAAACTTTTGACATTTTTCCATGGAAGATAAAAAGTTATAAGGCAGAATGACATTGTGAGTCACCATTCACTTTCATTGTATGGGGAAAAAAAGATGCAATGAAAATAAATGACTGACAATATCATGCTGCCAAACATCATGTTCCACATAACAAAGAAAGTAATATGGGTTGGGAACAACATGAGGGTGAATCCCTCTTTCTGCAGAACTTGAACGCTTGTCATTTTAGAAATTCTACAAATCCCTTGCCAATAGTTTAACAGTGTTGGATAAGTTACCAAAAAAAGTAATTCAACAAAAATTACTACTCTAAAATGGTAATTAATTTACTGACTGATTACTTCATGAAAAAGTAATCAGATTACTAATTACTTTTACGTAACTTTCTGAAATACTTTTTAGAGAAAAGCTTTCTTTTTTCGTTCGAAGAATTTAAAATAATCTCTATTTTCCTCCGTGTTTATTGATTTGTTAGGGGGCACATGCCCTTCACCTGTTTTTCTTTAGATTTTTCCTAAAAATCAGTGAAGAAAATACAAAAGAACCCAGTGGATTCTTTCTGGGCCTGCATATAAATAATCCTAATGATTACCATCTGATAAGATTAGCATATAATTTGCTAATTTATGACCCAAACTATTCATCAGTAAAAATGCATCAGTTTTACATTTTTTTTTTTTTTTTTTTTCTCTTTACAATTTTCTTTCTGTGTGTAGCGATGAAGACATGCAGAGTCTGGCCAGTCTGATGAGTATGAAGCAGGCTGATATTGGCAATCTGGATGATTTTGAAGAGGAGAATGAAGAAGATGAGGAGAACAGAGTGAATGAGGAGGAGAAGGCTGCCAAGATCACTGGTGAGACTCGCTTGTTTGGTGTCAGCCATTGATGTTCACCGTTTCCAGATTAATCTAAAATTTTCCATATACACCAAAAAACACCACAGTAAATTTCAATATTGTTTTTCATTTTATTCTGTTCTGTTGTGTTTATGTATTTTTTCTTGAATCTCCTCTGTGATTAATGTACTAGTAAATACAGTAATGCATTTCTATTCTGTTCTATTCTATAGTTTTATTTGTGAGAACCTCTTTGTGATCAGTTTGGGCTGTATGGTGATTTGAATGTTGTATATAAATCTGATTTTTAGCGTTTAAATGGTAACATTTAGATTATATTAGATTGAGTCATCTAGATTGTAATAGAACCAAATTAGATATATGGATTGTAGGAATTATATAAATGTGGTTCTTGTTAGACCTTTTCATTTGAGTGTTAGATTTAGATTCTGAGATTTACAGTCTGTGCATATACTATGCATATGATTGTTTGCATTTGTTCTGTTATGATTATTTATTAGCAACTTATTTGTGGGCTTTATATTGATTTATACTCCTTGTTTTTCTGTTTGTGATGAGGTCCACCCAACACTTGCCATGTGTTTGCATGCGTACATGTTTATCTCTCTGTGTTTGTGTGTGTGTGTGTGTGTGTGTGTGTGTGTGTGTGTTGCGCACATGTATGTGTCTGTTCATGACTTTGATTGTGTGTATGTGGAACACAGCAGTATAATGCAGCCCCCATCAGATACTGGAGTCTTGACACTAAGCCCATGTGCTTTTGATCCCTGTTTAACTGCATATATGGTGCTCCTATGGAAATGCTTGAGTTGTTTATTCATTGAATGGGTTTAGGAATCTCTTTGTTGCCAGAGCGATGCCGTCTGATCTGTTTTTCACAGTTTGTTAAGAGCAAAGACCCAGCTCCATTCCACCCCTGTTCAGAGAGACACACCTCAACGCACACACACATACACACATTGTATATATTGCATATGTCTGATTGCATTATATATTGCTTTGCTGTGTGCTTCTACAGTTTAGTGTGTGTGTGTGTGTGTGTGTGTGTGTGTGTGTGTGTGTGTTTGAGTGTGTATTGATTGTATGTTGTGCTGTTTGCAGAGATTGTGAGACAGCTGAATGCTCTCAGCTCAATAGATGGAGATCCAGACGACTGCCTAAAGCAAGCAAATAAACCTGCCTCTTCTTCTGAAGGTTTTTTAGCTTTCCCCTATCAGTCTTTCATTCACTCAGTTTTCTTCCTTCTTTCTTCCATCCCTGTGGTTGTGTTTTGGTCGTGCTGTGCATTGAGAGCATCCATTAAGTTCATTAATGTTTTTCTACATGCGGTTCCGTTTACTCTTCCATTTTGTTTTAATTGAACGTTCTTTTGTTGATCATTTATGTTCTTGTGCCCTCTACCTTCTACAGTTTGTTGTGAACACAACTGCCCACTGATAAACTGTGTATCCATGACCACAGATTTGTGCATTGCAGAACATCTTGGGATGTTCTTTAAAGATGATGTCACACGACTGGTCATGTGATTGACCACTCTGATGACCTAAAATGGGTCAGGGTGTCATTGTGTGGACAAAACTGAGACTGCACACCATTCTTATCAACTCAGAGAGCCACTTCACTCTGTCACCCTGTACACACACACATTTAGAACATTCTGGAGTGAGGGGACAAGTGTCAGACTTGGGGTTAGTCTCACAACCTGCTGGTTCCTGTACCGTTTTCTAGGAATCATGTTTTTGGGAGCATTCGGAACTATATTTTATGATTATTCTGTGATTTAATAGCTCAGAATGAACTCTGCCTCAGCTCTACTGGAACATACATCTCTTTGGACCCAAAGGATCTTGGTGCGGTTCACTTCAAAATGTAGATGATTATTGGTTTATTGATTGGTTTGTCACAATGTATTTGTGTTTTTTTTTTTTTTTTTTGTTTCACCTGATAATATTGGATCCATTGGCTTTTTGGCTGTTTGTTTTGAACTGATGAATGATGATCTCTCTTTATCCTACTGCTGTATTTTTTTCTGTTGTCATGATGTGGATGTCATCTGCTCAGAGCTGATCAGTAAGTTGAACTTGCTGGATCAGGAGGACCATGACCAGAGGAACATGAGCTCTAACCCCTTCGATGAACCTAATGACCCGGTTGACCTCAACCCTTTTGGTGACCCGGATGAGGACGGTAAGGACTGACCCTTGACCTTTTGTTTGACCCCTTTCCCTCTTTTTCAACAGGGCAGGTTGTACTAATTAACAAACTGATAAGTGTGTTGACGTATTACAGTGCCGTTCAAAAGTGCATATTGAAAACTTGGGAAAATCTAATTTAATCTAGAAATAAAAAAAGTTTTATAATATATATTAATAAAAAATTAACAGATTTGTTTTATAAAGTAAAGAAATGTTAGTGTAAGATTCAGAACAATTTCTAGATCACACAATCTATTAAGCAAATTTGTGAACATGATAAACTCCTTTGTACAAAAGATATATTTTCTTCCATTGAAACACACAAGATACTCTTTGGAACTTTCTTAAAGGGATAGTTCACTCAAATGTTTTAATTCTCTCATCATTTACTCACCCTCATGCCATCCTAGATGTGAATGTCTTTCTTCTGCTGAACACAAACAAAGATTTTTAGAAGATCTCAGCTCTGTAGGTCCATACAATGCAAGTGAATAGTGACCAGAAATTCAAAAGCTCCTAAAAGGAGATAAAGTCAGCATAGAAGTAATCCATGAGACTCCCTTGTGCTACAGGAATCAGTTAAGTGATCCAGTTGGTTTTGGTTGAGAACAGACCAATATATAATTCCTATTTCACTGTACAACTTATTGCAGTCTCTAGGCACAATCATGATTTCAAGCTTGATTACACTTCCAAGCACTCTATACATGAGCTAGATGGCGCTATATGAAGTGTAATCAAGGTTGAAATCATGATCACCAAGGAGACTGCTGGCAAGTTCTACAGTAAAAAAATTATTACATTTAGTCTGTTCTCACCCAAAACCAACTGGATCACTTAATTGATTAAGCCACTGAAGTGCGATGGATTATGTTTATGCTGACTTTATCTCCTTTTTGGATATTCAAAGGCCTGATCACCATTCACTTGCATTGTATGGACATACAGAGCTGAGATATTCTTCTAAAAACCTTTGTTTGTGTCCAGCAGAAGAAAGTCATACACATCTGGGATGGCATTCGAGTGAGTAAATGAGGAGAGGGTTTTTAATTTTGGGTGAACTATCCCTTTAAGTCATGGTTAAATAAAAAATGGATCATCATGTTTTGCACAAACTTGTGGAGTCCAAAATTTCAAATAGGAGAGGAGTTTTCAACAGAAAAACAGTGTTTACTTCTTGACATTCAGTGAAGACAAATGTGTTCAATGTAATTCAGATGTGATGTCATGCAATGTGTATGTGTGTGTATCTAGAACCATCCCCTGAGCCTCATGTGCAGTCCACTTTCAAAGATCAGCACACTGTATATGATCAAGACACCTCCCATCCCTCGAACCCTTTTGATGAGCCTGAGCCAGACCCTGATCCTCAGCAATACAGGAATCCATTTGACGAACTCGAACCGGAGCCCCAGCCCAAAAGATCGCCACCTAGAAGCAGCAAGAGGAAAAATGTGCGGCCAGTGGACATGAGCAAATACCTGTACGCTGACACTGCCAAGACTGACGAGGACGAGCTAGATGAGTGAGTCAGGGAATTCTGGGGTACACTCTGGGATGAGTTCTGGTGCAATAGAGCTGTTCAGTCATGATGTCAATTTGTAGGTAAACCTAGAATTTGCCAAGGTTTCTCTCTGGAATTTGTAATGGGTGTTATTGCAGTTTTAAGTTTAGTTGTAAAAAAAAAAAGGACTGTGGTTGACATTAATTGACTAGTGAATAACACTTCAACGGTTGTTCGATGAATTAAACTTTCTTTCTTCAAACACATTAAGTTGATACATTTTTTGACGAATGATGTGTAATTAAATGAACAACCATTGTATTTGTTTTGATGACTGAGGTACAGAAGGACTTTCCAACAAAACAAGTAATATTAACCATATACCTTCTTTATCATTAATGATCAATGGTCACTATTCTACAAACTTATTGGAAATGATTGTGGAAACTAGGGCTGGGGACGATTTATACAGACATCGATGATATCTGACAGATTTCGACACCGACAGACAATGATCGGCAATATCAGGATGTTATAAATCCGTGGAGCTGGGAAGACACTGTGGCGGGCTATCTGCATGTGTTAGACACAAAGATTATCAATTTCAATTATTGCTATCATCATCATTATTATAATTATTATTTTTACATTTATAATAGTCTTTAGATCTTAATTTGTATTAGTAATTTTCTACATGTTGTAGACGTATACTTGCGTGACATCAAATGGAAGGGTGGTTCTATATATTTTTATGATCACTTAATTATTTTAGTTAGTGTTACGTTTCATTTGAAGTTAAATTTGAATTTAGAAATTTCTTTGGTTTATATTTTGGTGTTTCAATAAAAAAATTTTTAAAGCAAAAACAATAAAGCAAGAGTATTCACCAATCCCTCAGCCAGGGGTTTATTATGTAATCGGATATCACCAGTCTGAACCCATGGCTCGAAAATACTAATTTTATATTTTTTTTAGGACACTGGTCTTAACAACTAAATAGGAGACTTCCATTATTTGTTGTTGGGGATATCCAATTGTGGGTGGTTTTCTGCTTAACATGTACAGAGATGAAAACTTAAAATTTGTAATTGTCAAAACATCACAGTTTGGGAATCTAGCCTACATTTGCTTTTATACTTTTCATTAGCAGTGCCGTGAGTGTGTGATTGAGCGAAGGAGAAAAGCACTTCTTGGAGGAGAAGAAAGTGGTGACTGAGTTCTTTCAGCAGGAACAAGGCTTCTATTGTTTCCCACATTCTTTGGACTTGTCTGTCCATCTCTGAATCTCTCTGGTCCCTCATTCACAATGCTCCAGTAGAGACACACATTTCAAAATTTGACATTATGTTGAAAAAAACTTGAGTAGGGTACAGATTGACCCCCGCAGCAGCAATGCCTTTCTGATTCCTCCTGGCTTTCTGCTTACACTCTCTCTCTCACACACACACACATACACTCACAATTTTTCTCTTGTCCTCTCTCTCACCTCTTATGTTTTGACTGCACTTTTCACGTGTCTCTTTTCTTAACATGTTTGCATTTACAGAAGATGTGCCAGACCTCTGTAGCACTGCTTTCAGCTCTTTTCTTACCTCCTTTCTCACTCACTCTGTCTCTTCCTCTCTCGCACTGTCATTGTCCATAAGCTTGGGAGCTTAGGATACTTTGTGTCTTTAACCTTGTCTTTCAGCTGAATACCTGCTCAGTCTTTTCTCTGCTCTGTCTCCTCATTGTGTGTTCATGTATGTATGTGTGTGTGTGTGTGTGTGTGTGTGTGTGTGTTATGTGTGAGTGATGGGCCTTTACACAGCAGTGTGTATTGATGCCAGCGGATGTCTGCTCGCCTGTCAGTGAGCTCTCTGACGAGGCCACAGGTGAAAGTTCATGACGTGTGACCCTTAGAGCACCTGGCTCTTCTCGTAGTCAGCAGAGCGTTTTATTGGCTAATAATGTTGTTGATGCCTCTTTACCTGAAGAAAAACACATGCATGCAAACACACACACACACATACACACACACACACACACACACACACACACACACGTTTACTTGGCTATCTACAGTTCTGTGGGAAAGTATTAGCCCCCATCCTGATATTCTTCTGTTTTTGTGTATATCTCATACATATGTTTTTTCAAAAATTCTAACAGAATCTAACATAAAACCATGGCAATCTGAGTAAACTTAAAATACAGTTTTTAAATGATAATGTTACTTACTGAAGCAAAAAAATTATCCATGTGGCTCAGTTGGTAGAGCGGGTTGGCCACTATTCGCAGGGTTGTTGGTTCGAATCCTGGCCCACACGATTCCACCTGCCGAAGTGTCCTTGGGCAAGGCACTGAACCCCAAGTTGCTCCCAATGGCAGGCTAGTGCCTTGCATGGCAGCTCTGCCACCATTGGTGTATGAAGTGTGTGTGAATGGGTGAATGAGTCACAGTGTAAAGCGCTTTGAATACTGTTAAGGTCAAAAAGGCGCTATATAAGTGCAGACCATTTACCAACTGGGTATGTGTGAAAAAGTATTTGCCCTCTTACTTACTAAATTCCCAAATGTATGAAACTGCAATCATAATGGGGTTTATAATTGAACTCTGTTCAATCAAATCATCACCTAAATATAACTTTTTCAGCAGCATGAAGTTGGCTAAAAGGTCTCTCCCAGTAGCACACTATGCCAAGGTTGAAGGAAATTCCAGAAATGATGAGGAAAAAGGTGACTGAATTACATCAGTCTGGGAAGGGTTACAAAGCTATTTCAAAAGCTCTGGGACTCCAAAGAACCACAGTGAGAGCCATTATCTCCAAATGGAGAAAACTTGGCACAGTAGTGAACCTTCATAGAAGTGACTGACCTTCCAAAATTCCTCCAAGAGCACAGCGATGACTCTTCCAGGAAGTCACAAAAAAGCCAAGGACAACATCCAATGAACTGTAGGCCTCTCTCGCATCAATAAAGGTCACTGTTCATGACTCCATTATTAGAAAGACACTGGGCAAAAATGCCATCCGTGGAAGAGTGACGAGGCGAAACCACTGCTAACCCTGAAGAACATTAAGGCTCGTCTGAATTTGTATGATCCTTAAAGCTTTTGGGAGAATGTTCTGTGGACTGATGAGTTGAAAGTGGAACTGTTTGGAAGACGGGTCCCGTTACATCTGGCGTAAATCAAACACAGAATTCCACAAAAAGAACATCATACCTACAGTCAAGCCTGGTGGTGTTCGTGTGATGGTGTGGGGATGCTTTGCTGCTTCAGGGACAGTGTGACTTGCAATAATTGAGGGATACACAAATTCTGCTCTCTACCAGAAAATCCTGAAGGAGAACGTCCGGTCATCAGTCCGTGAGTTGAAGCTCAGTCACAACTGGATTATGCAGCAAGACAATGATCCAAATCATAGGAGTAAGTCCATCTCTGAAAGGCTCAAAAGAATCCAAATTTAAGTTTTGGAGTGGCAAAGCCACAAGTCCTGACTTGAACCCGATTGAGATGCTGTGGCAGGACCTTAAATGGGCAGTTCATGCTCAAACCCTCCAATGTGGCTGCAGCTCTCCAAAGAAGAGTTGGCCAGAATTCCACCACAGCGTTGTGAAAGACTGATCTCCAGTTATTGGAAGCATTTGGTTGCAGTTGTTGCTGCAAAAGGTGGCACAACCAGCTATTAAGATACTTTGTTTACTTCAATAATACATTTTTTAAAACTGTATTTTGTGTTTACTCCGGTTGCCTTTGTTTTATGTTTTTTTATTTGAAGATCTAAAGCAATTTAATGTGAAAAGTACACTCAAACAGAAGAAATCAAGATGAGGGCAAATATTTTTCCACAGCACATTGGCACATACCATAGATAGTACATAGTATGTTATTTTTATACCAAGATGTTTGGCCTTTTTAGATTTTAGTGGGGGGAAAAACATTGTTTACTTAATTACATATGTATCTACACACACATTCTGCAGTGTAACAGGCAGAATATTTGAAAGTTTTAAACTCATCATATTATATGCAAATTAGAGATGGGCCCGAAGCCTTATTTGGGAAGGCACGAATAATGGTTTCAAAACTAATAATGAATTCTACCGAATAATAAAAACAAATATTTATTAGACTGATTATCCAACGAGCACAGGGATAAAGCAATATTTAAAATAAACATATCTTAAATGACAACACAATGGTGAGTCTGTAAAGCCAGTATGACTAAAATATAAACTTTATTAATAAAAAAAGGCACACTGTGTGATTTCCAGTTCAAATAGGATGGCTGCATTGCAGTTTCCGTTTATTGTGCGCGTCTCAGAAATCTGAGCTTGTCAAGAGCAATACTGACTTAAAAATTAAAAATGTAATTGGAAAAAAAAATATTTTGCTTAGGCTAAAATAACAAAAAATAAACTATATATATGGATTTAAAATGGGCAGTTCCAGTTAAAGCCACACCCCCATACAGTGATATCTGAATACCGATACTGATAATTATGCCATAGATACAGATAATGCTTCGCTGTACACCCCTAATGCAAATCATCCTAAATTGACTATATTACATTTAAAGAGTGCCACTGCTCACAAACGTCCATCTCAGGCCAGTTTCAATCTAGAGCTTTGGTATGGACCAAGTCCATTTGACGTTTGAGTTCAGATTATTTGGTTTGTGCAAAAGCTGTTTTGAGAACTCTGGAACACACTGAGGAACCACACCACAATAGAGTGAGTCTATTTAAAACATTATGGTCCGGGATAACTTTTATGTGGACTTGACTTATCTGGCCTTATTTGTTAAAATTAACTGCTATTGATTACTTATAAATTACTTAAACATTTCCCAGTACTACTTCATGGAAATTGCCTTTGGAAATATCCTATGGCAGATGGATGCAGTTGTCATTCTGTGCATGTTAACTTTGGTAGTATAACCCAAAGTAAATCAGTAAACTGAACAGCTAGGCCTTGTTGTTACCTAGACCCAGATTCAGATTAGTTGATCTGATCACAAGTGGACAGCACTAAACACAGGTTGGTACCAAAGTGTTTTATGATTGGACCAACAAATGAAACCAAGTGTGAAAAAGAGTTCACTTTTCAGCTACTATTCACCCAAAAACCTTTTATTTGCTTGTTTAAGCTTTATTCACATATATAGCAGCATATTCTTTCAAATAACAATCTGTTTTTTCCCCCAATCTTAGTTCAAACCCATTCTATGAGCCCAAATCCTGTGGTCCAGCCATGTCCACCACAGAAATTGGCTTCTCTGAAAGGAGCACCAAACAACAGGCCCCTCAGCCTCCTAGTGTTGGCCCCAACCCTGCCACGACCCCTGGAGTCATGGCACCAAAGGCTGAAGCCTTTGTGGCCACAGCCACTCTGCCTGCCCTGGCACCATCAGTTGTCGCAGCTGTGATGGGGAGAGAGCTGGTCTCTTCCTCACCTAAGGTAAGAAATGTACCTCACCACGTTAAAGCTGTGCTGTGTCTTTTGAAATGGCTGCATCTCTCAACCTCATTTATTCTTGCCTCATACATCTCTCTGTTCTTCTTTTTCACACATTTCTGCAGTCAGTTCAGCCAATTAATGAAACCAATACAGACTCCATTCAAACTATGTAGAAAACTTCTTTCTTTGGCATGCTATCTATTTTTGATATTTGTAAACTTTATGCTTAACTTTAATAGTCAGGGCTTTCTATTAACACTTGTTCGCTTGTCCAGGACAAGTGGATTTTATGAAAGTGCAAGTGAAAACATTTTACTTACCTGAACGGACAAGTAGCCTGATTAAAATGTAAATAATGAAAAAATAACTGGCTGTATTTGTTGATATAGCCTAGGCTTGTGTCACTTATTACAAAGTTCATATTCTTATTCTACTGTTGAAAATAATCCAGAGTGCTTTATTTTATAATTCACTAACGATCTGGTAATACCCGTGCGCTGTTTGACTGACAGGTGACTTATGTGTGTGCGCTGAACATGTGCGTATGCTCGGAGAATGCTCAAGCATAATGCGGATATGTGCCTGAATGGTCAAATACATTTCAAAATACATATAATACATTTCTGCCAAAATTATTTTGTTTGTCTTGTTGGTTTATTCATGTAAACGCAGTGAGTTATATCTAAAGTGAACGTAAACAATAAAGAATAAGCAGGTTTGTATCAAAAATGTCAGACTTGTAAGTGTTAATGTAAGATAACTGACCTGCTGCTGTCTAGTGTGTTGTGAATATTAGAAACATTTAAAGCTGTTAATAAAGCACTTTTTTCTTATTTTATTGTATTAGTTTTAATCTATTTCTATTCATTGTTGTTTTATTATTATTATTATTATTATTTTATTACTGACTGTTTACTAGTCTTGAATAATTACTTGAGAAAGTTTCTTACAATTCTTACATAATTAACAAATTTGTTAGTGTTATTATTTGTTGTGGTATTGAAGTTGGTATCAAGAAACGTCAAGTTTCACTACTGACTATTGACATTTTGGTATTGTGACAATATATATGTATAGTATATTATGCATGGTAGATCTTGCTGCAATAACATGATGAAAAATTAGATCTCATTCCTTCAAACTGTGAGCACCCCTGCTGTAAATGATGGCGATGGAGGCTTTTCTTTATTTGACTACCGTACGTAACATAATATATCTACCATATGACAATAGCCATACCCACACACCCAGCACAGTTTACATTTCTGTCACTGATAATCAAGTTGATTGCATAGGTATACTATTAGGTTGGGCATATTTCATAATTTTAGAAAACATAGAACAGAAACTTTAACATGTTACTTCAGCATATTACTATTTCTTAAATGTCTTTTTTTTCTCTCTGGACAAGTTAAATTTTTACTTGGACAAGTGAATGACCAATTTTCTTGTCCGAAGGACAAGCACATGCCAATGCTAAATGTCAAGCCCTGATAATAAATTTTTAAAATATCCCATTGACATTGTTTGAATATTATTCTCTCCTCTCAGTCCTCTTGCATGCTTCACTCTTAGCATTTGAATACAGGCATGTATTAGCTGCTCTCTAGGATTGTTATTTATGCATTATGATTCTCTTCACTCAATGCTTTAGTGAGTCTAATTAACTGGCTGCTCGGCCCCTCTCTGGCTGAGGGTGTAGAGGGCAAGAGAAGCCCACCAAGTGTGAATGCATCGGGCCGCAGCTGAGGGGCTTATACATGGCCAGATTAAATCCCCACAGGCAGAGTGTTTTTATTTACGCCTGTGAGTGTTTGTGTTATAATATATTCCATATTTAATTACAGCAAGGGGTTTATCACAGCATAGCACTTGTGTGTGTCCACGGCTGAGAAGTCCTGCCCAACTTAAACTCATTTAATTACCCAAATTCAGTGGCCTGTGAGGACACACAGACATCAAGAAAATAAGAATAGTCTGATATCAAACCTGCCCCATGCCCAAATATCCATACTTCTATGCACAGTATGCAATAAGCAGAATGTCAAATGAGTAGAATATCGAGATCTCACAAATTCACTGAGCACTTTATTAGGAACAATGTGGTCCTAATAAAGTGCCCGATGTGATGCTCTGCAGTTGTAGCCCATATGCCTCAAGGTTTGACATGTTGTGCATTCTGAGATGCTATTATGCTCACAACAATTGTACAGAGCGGTTATCCGAGTTACCATAGCCTTTCTGTCAGCTCGAACCAATTTGGGCATTCTCCATTGACCTCTCGAACTACCGCTCACTGGATGTTTTTTTTTTTTGGCATCATTTGGCACGAGATTGTTGTGTGTGAAAATCCCAGGAGATCAGGAGTTACAGAAATACTCAAACCAGCCCATCTGGCACCAACAATCATGCCATGGTCAATCACTGAGATCACATTTTTCCCCATTCTGATGGTTGATGTGAACATTAACTGAAACTCCTGACCCGTATCTGCATGATTTTATACATTACACCGCTGCCACACGATTGGTTGTTTAGATAGTCGCATGAATAAGAAGGTGTACAGGTGTTCCCACTAAAGTGCTCAGTGAGTGTGTTTTCATAATGCAGTATTGTAACATTGAAGTCACCAGACCAGACCAGCCTATCCAAACCCCAAACCAATCTGTGCTCTGGTCCATGGGGAGGATTCATAAAGTTGGGCTTTGATTGAAAATGTTTCCAGCGGAACCCCATTTATTCCGACCATGGGCATACACCCCCACCCCCCCCCACACACACACACACACACACACACACCATACGGATTATGATTTATGATTCCATTCTCTCCCTGTATGCGGAGGTTGTTTCTTTTGAGTGTGTAGTGTGAGATGACCTTAGCATGAATAAATTCAAATGGGATTATCCGAAGACACACGCACACTACAGCTCTGCATTCAGACTGTAGATACATGGAAGCCCAAAGGCCTTGTTTATGATTTTTGTGTGTGTGCTGTGTTTGCTGGAGGAACCCCCTCACACACTCACAGACCTGAGGTGAGGCAGAAGGTGCAGGTTGAAAAACAAATGAATAGGACACCGCGATAATCTCCAAATGCACAAAAGAAATGAAAATTTTGAAACTGCCATAGTTTGTGGATTAGAGGAGCCCTGAAGACTCACAGAGGGAATCATGATAATGTCATCATGGTCTTGTAAACACAATCTGCTATAGTTTTGAATATTTTCTAAAGGGCGCTCCTTTCAGTTCATCACCATTCAACTGACATGGTCTGATCTTTGAGATTTGCATGTGAAATATATACTTAAAATGGCTGCATTGCCTTATACAGTATATAAATATGTGTTCCTATACCGTTTTATCAACCTTTTTTCCCTGAAATTTACAAGTAACCCATAATTTAAGAGAAGTTAGTATATTTAGTGCCCTAATAAAACTTTTCTGAAGAAAGTGTTAGTGTCTGCCAGATGGAAATGGTCAAGTAAAATCTATAAGTTGTCTTTTCACAGCCGAGTTAAGCCTGCTCTGTGCCTGCTAGAAATTCTGTGTAAAGACACAATGCTGCATAAAAGCCTGCTCTGACCCACCTCAGCCCCTAGTATCAAAGGCAGCTCTGATGCTGCTTTGGTTCTTTATAAATGAAATGCAACATCAGAGCAGACTTAAACTTTATTTTTGTCATGTCAGAGCATATGTTTCATAATTTTTTTCATATTTAAAAGTTAAAATGTCATACTTTCATATTTCTAAATTCATAATAATTCATAACATTATTTATTCAGTTGTAATTGCTGTGTAAATGCATTTATGCCTTCTCTGAGCAGGATTAAAAGTAAATCCATTAAAGTTGTAAATACACCTTAATGCCACTTCAGATGTAGCTTCTGTGCCACATTTGAAGTGTAGATTTGGCTTTAGAAATGTAATGGAACACTTCGCCTCAAAAAGCTGCACGATTTGGGTTATCATTCATGCCTGTAGCATAAAGGAACAAAAAGGAGAATGTTAGCAATATTAAAGTATTAGCAATATTAAAGGTGGTGCTTGCCTTAGCAAGTTAGTATAAAAGAATTTAGTTTTGACTGTTGTGTTGATGCAGTAATTGGAGTGTCTGTTTCAGCCAAATTTGTGATTCCTACAGGATATTCAGATACACATTTAGTTTTTCTGTACTCAGTTTCTGATTCTGAGCTGCAGTCCACACACCAGATACTTTTGGAACTCTGATGGAACGAAGACAAATCAGAACCAATTTGTTTTTTTTTCTCATATTAATTGTATATTTGTTTAATTCAATCTGGATTCATCCAGCTGAACTGCTGGCTTCTTCTCCAAAGAGCCCATAGTTGCCTCTATCTATACATGTATTTGAAGGCTGCAGAAATGTTATTAGTTTTTTATTTGATTTTTAGGGATGGAAACATCTAGCAAACTTGGCTCCCAAGAACTTTGATATTAGCATTTGGAGATACTGTTTTTGAAATGGGTGAGGAATTAATCTGAACGAATCAAGGGAGAGTGGAATAGGCTGTCTTGGGCAGTGAAAGAAAAAAGGATGTTCTGATTCACTAGTACATCTTTTTCTTCTCTTCCCTCGTTCCTCTGTCGCCGTTTCGTCTTTTCTGGCGAAGCGATTTTACACCTCCCTGCTCGTCCCTCTCTCCTCTCTGTCGTGCTGTCTTCCACACAGGGACGCACTGATCTGAGGATTTTCATCAGTTCACGCTTCATAAATTATGGTCTGTATTTTAATATAAAGAAACAGCAAGCGCCGTCACTGCAAAGCTCTTTAGATTTACATAAAGTCCTCTGGAGTGAGGCAGTGTCGTCCTTTACGTCAAGCTTTCTCAGTACCCAGACTAAAACCTCCAAACTTTTAAGAAAGATGTTAGTAATTTTGTGTGGTCATGTTCAGTTCACTTTTTTCTCTTATCTCCACAAAGAAATCATGTCAAAATAGTTTTAGTACTGTGGGTTTCCATTTTCTCAATTTTTATGTATTTAGAGCTAACAGAACTAATCAAAGGACCAAACTAAATGATGGTGTTTATGACCCGAGTGCCCACAGTGGGTTACACTCATAGACAGGTTACACTCATTACACTTCATCGTCCTCTCTCTCTCTCTCTCTCTCTCTCTCTCTCTCTCTCTCTACTCACTCACTCACTCACTCACTCACTCACTCACTCACTCACTCTCACACACACACACACACACATTCATTCATTCATTCTGCAACATCTGTACATTTAAATGAAATTAGATTAACATTATTTAATTTAGTTGGTGTTAACACTGGTGGGGAATGGATCCAGTCATACTTACCATTTCAGTATTTATTTTTTCCAATGAAATGTCTTAAATGTTTTAGACTTGGACAAAACATTTAACAATAACAAATTATAGAATGCTTGAAAAAAAATAATTGCTGTTACTCATTAGGAACAGTGTTTTTGCAAAAAAATGGCATTATTTCTCTCAAGTGGCGGACCAAATTTAAAAGTACTTTTAATAGTGTACATATAGCTATTTTTGCTGGAAATTAATTGGGTACATCTCAATCAAGCTTTCTGGTTCCCTAGTGTCATTATCTTTTATCCATTATATGTATAAAATGGAAACAAAGTTTTAAATATTAGAGTTGTTAGAAGAAGTTGAAATAATTCTTTATATTTATTCTTTTGTCCCCAATTTGGAAAGCCCAAATTGTAGTAGTGACTTGCTTCAATCCGGGTGGCAGAGGACGAATCTCAGTTGCCTCCGTGTCTGAGACCATCAATCCGCGCATCTTATCATGTGGCTTGTTGAACGTGTTACCGCGGAGACGTAGTGCGTGTGGAGGCCCTCGCTATTCTCCGCGGCATCCAAGCACAACTCACCATGTGACCCACCGAGAGCGAGAACCATGAGGAGGTTACCCCACATGACTCTACCCTCCCTAGCTGGAGTCACTCAGCACATCCTGGATTCGAACTCGCGACTCCAGGGGTGGTAGTCAGCGTCAAAACTCTGAGCTACCCAGGAGTATTTTTGTTTCTTAATTTGTGTAATTTATCTTTCATAATTGCATTGTATATTTAAATATCTACAACAAAGAAGAGACACATTGAATATAAATGAAGAAAAAAAAACAAAGGTTTAATATTAAATAGCCACATGGTCCCTATTTTTGGATAATCTTGTCAGTTAAATCTTTACAAATGAAAGGAACTTCATTTTGTAAAACGGAAGGCTGACTTTAAATTCTGATTGGAAGAGTCATTATAAAATAGTAGTTGGTTCTTTATGTGGCTGGTTGTGCTGTTGATTGGCAAATCTAAACAACCCTAAATCCTGAATTGAGTTGGTCTGGACATGTACTTGGTTGTTTAGAAAAAGCAGCTTTGACTTCCCCAAAAAATTGTCAGGCCATCTATTCCTGCTCACGGTTTCACCCCAGTCAGTTTCTCCCCTCTGAACTATGGGCCAGGGCTGTGGCCCCATGATTAAGCTCAGTTCGAGGCCTGGTTACTCGGGCTGCACAGGGACCGCGTGTCCCTCAGAGAGGTGAGGATAGGCCATGAAGCCCCAACTGACAGAGGGGCAGTAAGACCCCAAAACTACCCTCATAATCTGTGAAACTCTACCAGAATAATCCCCCTCAGCCGGCCCTCTAATGTTGAGTGATGCAGGATAGAGCCTGAGAATCTGAGAAGCTCTAAGACCTTAAGGCTCAGGACCAAGAGAGGGAAGTAGAGAGAGAGAGAGAGAGAGCCTTTGAGCTTTTATCTGTGAAATCTCCCCATTTGATGAAAATATAAATAAAGTGAGGGCTATTTGGACAGAGCGAGGGAGAGTAAGAGCTTCCTCAAAGCATCTATTAAGGATGTTTGTGCTTAGAAGAGGCAATATACCAGATTTACCTCAAGAAAACTTTGTGCAGGTTTGTGTGTTGGCTCAGCGTATCTATCCTGATCAGATTCTGGTCCAAACATGAAGCTTGTTCCCCTTCCAGAAGGTTTTGGATGTACATCACTTACCTCTTAAACTGCCTCAGCATCCCCATCATTGGATCCTGTAGCAGTTCACAGCTCTTGGTAGTTAGCATTTCACTGCTTAAAGAGTCCTCAAGCAGCCATGCCAGGTGTGTGTGTGTGTGTGAGAGAGTTTTGAGCCTGTTACAGTAATACCACTATCATTATCCACATCTCGTGTGTGTGTGTGTGTGTGTGTGTGTGTGTGTGTGTGTGTGTGTGTGTGTGTGTGTGTGTGTGTGTGTGTGTGTGTGTGTGTGTGTGTGTGAGCGAGCCCAGTTCATGAGTTAAGCACTTGAAGAGCTCTCCAATACCCACGTTGACTTGCTACACATAGGCTACAAAGCTCTTAGTAATCTTCCTGTTGTAAGTCCTTAGTTTTATCTGCCAGGGATTACACTTCTGGCTTCAGAGAAAGAGAGAGGGAGTGCGAGAGGGAGAGAATGAGAAAAAAGGCTGTTGAGAAATGAAAACAAATCTTTAGTGTAATCTCTAGAAAGAATACCTGTTTGAGTGGGGAAGTTGCCCGGCTGCAGATTGGCCAAATCGCCTTATTCTGCATGTTTGATGTGAGTGAGGCTGGTGTGTGTGTTTGATGATTGTATGAGCGTGAGGGTGAATTTAGTGTGCATTCATTTGTGTACACAAGGATCTGGTGTGTGTGTGTGTGTGTGTGTGTGTGTGTGTGTGTGTGTGTGTGTGTGTGTGTGTGAGAGAGAGGTTTTAAGGCCGAGGGCAGTTTGAATGACATGGTGGAGATGGAGAGAGTAACTTTAGATTAATCTTCTCCTGGTCTCTCCTCTTCTGAAGGTGTGTGGCCTTAAACCCGTTTCAACTGGGAGAACCTTTTACCCACAGTCCTCCTGCATACCACCCAGCACTGATTAACAGCCCCTGATTACAACCCCCCAACCCCTGCCTTTTAACCTCTTTATACCCCTGCCACCACACACACTTTATACCCATGTCTTATTCTGATGGAGCTGGAATGCTGAGCATTTAAAGGGCTGGGGCTATGTTCTATGCTTTTATTTTGCGTTTTATGTTTTCCCTGAAGTCCACTCATAATGTTAGGCAATCTCCACACTAATATGTTTTAGTTTGGAAACACAATAGTTTTGTTTTGTTCACGGTTCTCATTCACACTAGAATGACATTTTCGTCTAGTAAACTGAGCATTTAAAATATGCTCTCTATTACCGCATTCTTGAAAGGCCATGATGGTAGGCAACTGAAAACAGAGGTTTCAAATTTAAACTGATTAGTGCGGATGTGGAGTGAAGGTTTCTTGAGCAAAAACAGTTGTAAGTTTTAGGGGTTTTCAAACTTTACAAATTTATGTCTGTCTTCTGTGTTTTGTCAGTGTTTTTCTATGTAAACATGTGCTAGATGGACGTCTCTGAACATAGTGCCGCATCTCACGGTTTTCTTGTTTTTATATGCCGTGTCATGTTAAAAAGTACTGTAACCTTTATTCTGTTCTATTTTTTGAACTGCTTCTAGCTTTAAAGGGATTGTTCACCCCAAAATTTAAATTCTCTCATTATTTACTTACCCTCTTGCCATCCCAGATGTGAAGGACTTTTAGAAGAATATCTTGGCTCTGTAGGTTCATACAATGCAAGTGAATGGCAATCAGACCTTTGAAGCTCCATAAGGGAAATAATGTCAGCATAAAAGTAATCTATACGACTCCAGTGGTTTAATCAATGTTTTCTGAAGCGATCCAGTTGGTTTTGGGTGAGAACAGACCAAAATATAACTCTTTCACTATACAGCTTGCCATTGAAGTCTCCAGGCATGATCATGATTTCAAGCTTGATTACTGGATTACATTGAAATCATGATCACCAAGAAGAGTGCTATCAAGATGTACATTTTCTTTTCTCACCCAAAACAAACTGGATTGCTACAGAAGATATTGATTAAACCACTGAAGTCTTAAAGATTGTTTATGCTGACTTAAAATGATTTTTGGAGCTTCAAAGTCCTGATTACCATTCACTTGCTTTGTATGGACCTACAGAGCTGAAATATTTTTCTAAAAGTGTTAGTTTTTGTTCTGCAGAAGTAAGTAAGTCAAGCACATCTTATATGGCATGAGCGTGAGTAAATGATGAGAGAGTTTTCCTTTTTGGGAAGACCTCCTTCGCCTGAATGGCCATTTGCACATCATTTTCAACCATCTCTCTGACCCTTAGAATCTAACAGATTATTTTTATACTGTAATTTTAAGACCTCTATATGTAAGTGAAATCTGTTATGATCAGGTAACCTCTGCATGTCGAAGTTAACTCATTAGGGTGGAGCAAGTTGTTGAAAATCCCTTATATCCATGATATGGCCTTTTAATATAAGACAATTGTAATCTAATTATTTTTACATTTAAAACAACAATTAAAAAAATTATTTGTTATAAATTTAACTTGAAAAAAAAAAAAAAATACACAAAACCACATGATTTCCGCAAAGTTATGCTTGTACATATCAACCCCTTCATGCGGATTCATCTCCGTAATGTCTAGATAGTGTAACCTGTGTGTCGTGGAAACTCTAGCGAGAGCCCATTTGCTCCTACCAGGTGTGAATTAGATTTACCATACTGACATGACATATTTTCAGCCCATAGCTTTTTTTTAATATTTATTATCCTTATATTCCTCCTCTTGGAATGTTTGACTTATTAAGGCCCAAAATATTTTTTGAAACCGTACATTTCCCTCTGAATTTCTCTTTCTGTTGTTGTTAGTCTCGGTTGTGTTCTTGCATGTATGTGTCTCTCTTTCATTAGCTTAAGTGTGTTGCTGCTCTCATCTCTCTCATGCATGAAGACATTTGATGGTGTGATGCAGGCCACGGTAAAAGCCTTCCTTCCTGATTCCATCGATCCCACTTCACGCTCAGGACGAAGTATTAACATGGGCGTTTTTCGATCAAGGCCTCGTTCAGATAGAGGTGACTTTGTAATTATATTCTTTTTAATTGCTTTCGCTTATCAGAGCTCTCATCGGCCAATGAGACCGCACCGCTGTGGACACCGATCTGATGGCGGGGCACACCTGATGTTTCTCTCTTCCTCCCTGATCCCGTTCTCTCTCTCTCCCTCTCTTTTCTTTCTTTTTTTTGTTGCAGTATTACTGCTGCTCTGCTCTTAATGAGTTTTCGTGTGCATTGCAGATTCATTGGTAAATGACGGCTTTATCTGAGCAGATCGCTGAACTTCGGCTCCTGTAATTTGTTTGTAGGGGAGTGTTGTCTAAAGCAGATTAGTGCTGTATAGATTAATTTTTTTCTGCTCTCCACACCATCTCATCCCTGCTTTGACTAACAACACTCTAGCATTTCAATACTGAAAAATCTTTTATCCCGTGTTTGTTTTGCTTTTTTTTTATCTCATGTCTAGATTCGCCTCACTAAATCAGATGCTTTTTTTTATTGGGTTTGTTTAGCATCGTGGTAATTTGAAGGTTGTGGTGTTACGGTCTGTGTGCTTTCCTAGAAATGTTCGCATGTTGATGATGTTTAGCATTATAGAGGTTTAAGTTGTTTTGTATGCGCCAAGAGAGCTAACCGGGTGCCGGCCGCCTTTGTTTTTCAGTACTGTTTTTTTTTTTGTGTGCTTTTGCAGGCTTCACTAGATCAAGCTCATTTACATAGTTTGGAGTTTTGCATCTTTGCCATGTTTTTACCGCCTCTAACGTAAGATTACACCATATTACACATGTATAGCGCACAGATGTGTGCGGGCGATTTGCTTTCACTTGTATCATCCCAAATTTTCATATGTTTTAGCATCAATTGTTGTGTTCAAATTTGAAGCTGTGTTGCATAGCATGTAGCTTACATTTAGGAGAGACCGCTGCTGTTTTGTTGGATTTCAATGCGGGTTTTGGCTTTGGCAGTTTTGTAAAAGCACTGTTTAATTACTGTAGTAATGTGAATGTTATTTTAGTATCTATAATATGCTTTTTGTGGCATCGTTCCATATTAATTCTCATTGTCATAATTATAGAAATTACTGGAATCCTACATTAGTACAAACAGATGAGTGCAAAACAATTATTGATAAATGCAATACAATACAATTGAATAATAATTGGTGTAATTGCAGTTTTTTTTATTTGGAGTGTGATCCTTCAGATCATGGAATGGCACACATGACATACAATTAGTGGCCAGTTTTTAATCAGTTGGGTAGTTAAGTGATTATTTTTGGTTTAAGAGACTGACATCCAGTTTTTTCTCAGAAGATAGAAAAGTGTAAAGCAGCACTGTGAAGTCATTACCAATTCTGAACTTATACAGAGAGAGAACTCTCTTAGATCATAAATCTCTGCTCTGAGTATTATGAGTATATAAAGAGCACTGACCTTGTAAATGTGTGCACACACACGCCTTAGATAGATGTTGCCGCAGGCATCTTAAATGGATTACAACTTTTTAGAGAGTAAGTGTGTTATCCAAGCTTCCACTGTTGAGCTTTTTAAAAGACAAATCTCTCTGTGTGTGTGTGTGTGTGTGTGTGTGTGTGTGTGTGTGTGTGTGTGTGTGTGTGTGTGTGTGTGTGTGTGTGTGTGTGTGTGTGTGTGTGTGTGAGCGTGTATTTATCACTTTGTGGGGACCAAATGTCCCCATAAGGATAGTAAAACCCGAAATTTTTGACCTTGTGGGGACATTTTGTCGGTCCCCATGAGGAAAACAGCTTGTAAATCATACTAAATTATGTTTTTTGAAAATGTAAAAATGCAGAATGTTTTCTGTGAGGGTTAGGTTTAGGGGTAGGGTTAGGTTTAGGGGATAGAATATAAAGTTTGTACAGTATAAAAACCATTATGTCTATGGAAAGTCCCCATAAAACATGGAAACACAACATGTGTGTGTGTGTGTGTGTGTGTGTGTGTGTGTGTGTGTGTGTGTGTGTGTGTGTGTGTGTGTGTGTGTGAGTGATTAGCATATGTTTGTTGAGGTCTTTTTTTCCTCCTATATGTGTTGCATTTCACAGAATTTATTTGTGCCGAAGAAGACTGGGTTAGACATTTTTTTAGTAAAGGAGGGAAATGTAATTTTAAGAGCATATTAATGGATTGTAAAATTAATGACAAAATTAATAAAGTGATTAAGAGTTTTTGAGTTGGATTATGCTCTCAGATCGCCAGTCTTTGGCATAAAGCTCTGTCGTTCTAATCACATGACCTACCCTAGTTCCTTTGCCAAACATTTCTCTTTTTCTCATTGAACACAGATTAAGTTTTCCCCCTCCTCATCTCTTTTTACCTTCTCCTCCCTCCTCGCCCCATCCTCCACCATGTGTCAGGTGCATGTGTGTGTGTTTGTTGCCATCATGAATAATGAATCTCTTTTCTGTCTTATTTTTGGCAGATGTTGAAATAGGCTGCATGATTTTTTTGCCATTTAGTTTTTTCCCACTTTTTGTGTGTGTGTTGGATAGTGATGAATGCAGCTTCATTTTAATGTGTTCTGTTTGTGGGAAGAAACGGTGCTGTAATCCTGTCCTCCAGCACAGAAACATGCCGCTGCCAATCGTTTATTTTTCTCCTCCTATACCCCCACCCCCGACCGGTGCTCAGGGCAACACAGCGCAGCGTTCGATAAGAACATGCGCTCTGTGACACCAGAAATGTTGTTGTTTTAGTGCATACACGCAGTTTAATGGGAACATGCACTCTGTGTTTTGAGCTTGTAAGGGGAGAAGAAACTTTTGCACCGCTTCTGCAGTGCAAAACAAATGTTTTGCTCCATTTAAGCTATCACTGTTATTTAAGCAAAACTTTTATTTTTATTGGTGGAATTGTTAATTGTTTTTAATGAAGCTAAAATTAAGCATGTCATTCTGAAAAGACTGCAGCATATTTTGTATAGCTTTATTTATTTAAAGTTCTGACTGTTCAGCAGTTTATAGGGTAACAGTTCAGTAGTTTACAAAGGAAAATTATGTGGTTTACAATAAAGTAGTTCTGTAGTTTGCCGAAGAACAGTTCAGTAGTGTGGCAGGGCGGAGGGCGGGGCCGGGTCGTGATTCCGCACACCCGGCCCCTAATCAGGCTAATCAAGCCTCAGAGAGGGATAAAGGCCGACTGGAAGCTGCAGTTTGACAGAGATTTACAGACAGCTGTCCAACACCTTTTTGTGTTTGTCTTTTTGTTTAGGTTTCTTATTAAAATATTATTTATATTGTCAAGCCGGTTCTCACCTTCTCCTTTCCATTAATCCCTTTACACTGGTGCCGAAACCTGGGAAGGAGGAGGGATGCGCTGTAGTACAGTCCTCGCCACTACCATCCAACCCAATGGAGCAGCCACGGCCATTCGCCGGGGGACGGAGAAGCCCAGCCGCCTGAGAGCGGAGGTACGGCCGCCGACCACAAGGGGAGGATGAGCTCCTAACCAACCGCATGGAGTGGTCAGGGCCGCTGCCAGGGCAGAGGAGACCCCTACCAGCCGCTGAAATGCGGTGGGGTCTGAGACCGCCGACCGTGAGCGGGGAGGGGCTCCTGGCTGACTGCGGAGACCCCTTCCATCCACCAGAATATGGTGGGGCATTCCGTCAGAGGACTGCCTCCAATCCTCCCGGGGAGGCATGGCTGTCGTCGATTAGAGGGTGGAGGAGTGGCTGAGGACTAAGCTATGGTGTATCGGAGAACCTGTGAGTAAGTGATTTTTTTCACTCTCTCACTCCCCTCTCTCTCTCCCACTGCCGCTCCTTGTTGGCCTTTCCCTCTCTTTTTTTAAAATGTTTTGTTAATTTGGTGCGATCGCCATTATGGCGTGTAGGTGCAAAAATGTGATTGTTTCCCCTCCCCTTGTCCCCTCACTCATCCAGGTAGACGGGGATGACCTGCTGGCAGACAGGGCGGAAGGCACACCCCTCCCCAGTGAGGGGGGGGTACATCATGCCTGGGGCTCTGCAGTCTGAGAGAACAAGGGAGGAATGTGACAGGGTGGAGGGCGGGGCAGTGTTGTGATTCCGCACACCCGGCCACTAATCAGGCTAATCAAGCCGCCGACTGGAGACTGCAGTGCGGGAGAGAGATTTACAGGCAGCTGTCCGACACCTGTGTATTATTTATATTGTCAAGCTGGTTCTTGCCGCCTCCTTTCCATGAATCCCTTTACAAGTAGTTTACATCGGAACAATTAAGCGGTCTGGGAATTCAGCACAGTTCAGTAGTTTACAGTGAGACAGTTCAGCAGTTTGCAGTGTAGTTTCCTACACTGGAAACTACACTGCAAACGTTTTGTTTTTCTCCATTGTGTTGCAATATTTTAAAATGACAGTAAAATTAACTGGAGTTGACTTGTTTACAGTGGAATAGTTCGGCATTTTACAGGGTAAGGCCCGTGATGATTTTTCAAGACTAACTTCTGATGGAATGTCTATTCACACACACACACACACACCGTAAAAATATTTAACGAAAAACTATTTTACGCCTGTGCAGTAGGTAGCACTGTTGCTGTTCTGCAAATATTTATACTTGTTTCCTGCCCAGACACTTCAGCATTCAGCTGCCAATGCTAGAAATTATTATATTGAACACTGTTAAATATGCATTTACCTAATTTATAATTAAAACTGTTTAAATAACACTGTTGCATAAACATATGTCTTATTTATACTTGCATTTTTCTACGAGAATATTCTAAATGTTCTCCCGAACCCAATTTCTCTTTTTATAATGCGTATATAATATAACATACACGTGGAATAATGTGTGATCTAAAAGAAAACTTTTCTTTTTCTTTATTGAAGTTATTTTTATTAAAATTTCTTAAAATTCTTGTGCATAGTTAGAAAATAGCACAGTTACAGGAATACTTATATAATCCTTGTGATAAAAATAGCATTGTGTTTCTGCATTTCGTTTGTCATCAGAAAATATTGTAAAGAGTCTTTATGGGATTTTTTAATACGAGCTAAGTGCAAACAAATTGCCAAACTTCACTGCTATTTTTAATGCCAAGTGAATATAACCAGTACAGTGATACACATATTAAATAGTGTACATTACGACAAAACACCAATTTGCAAAAAAATTAACTAACTTTGTGCATAAAACGAGTACAAGAGCACAGATATACACTTTCGTTGTTTTGTTGAGTCTTTGTTTATTGACATTTATAATATGCTAGGCCTAATACTAAAGCTGTTTATAATATTATAAGCAGACTTTCAAAAACATTCCTGGCTTTATGTTTGTAGTACAAACGTTTAATGAACTGCAACAATTTTATTTTCAAGTATATAATTTTAAAAGTATCTGCTGCACGTACAGTGCCGGTGTTTGCCTATTAATTAGTGCCACCAACGTGCTGGATTGATTAGCTGCAGCGACTCTGGAAAATGACTAAAAGCTCTTATCTCATTGGTCAGTCCGTTTTAATTGCAGTCCGACGAAAAATGTATTGGACTGCTCTCCATAAAAAAAAAACTTCAGATTGTCGGCGGTCGATTTGTCGGACCCGGATTTAATAGCGCCATTTCAGTTCAGCAGTTTCTAATGGAGCAGTTCAGTAGTTTACATTCAAACCATTTAGTAGTGTGGCAATTCTGAAAATTTTGTAGTTTATGTTGGATTAGGTCAGTAGTTTACATTGGAACAATTTAGCAGTGTGGCAATTAAACACAGTTCAGTAGTTTATGTTAGACCAGTTCAGTAGTTTGTGTTGGAACATTTCAGTTGAAACAGATCACACCTTTTATCAATGGGACATTTCAGCTGGTTCAGGTGAACAGTTCAGCAGTTTCTAATGGAGCAGTTCAGTAGTTAACATCTGAACAATTTAGCAGTGTGGCAATTCAGAGTTTCTCAGAGGCTCTCTAAGTTGAGTAGTTTATATTTGATCAGTTCAGTATACAGTATATTGGAATAATTTTGCAGTATGGCAATTCAGAGAAGCTTAGTAGTTTACGTTGGAATAATTTAGCAGTATGGCAATTTAGAGAAGTGTTGTCGTTTACATTGGATCCGTTCAGTAGTTTACAATGGAACAATTTAGCAGAATGGCAATTCAGAATAGTTCAGTAGTTTACGTTGGATCAGTTCTGTAGTTTACATTGGAATAATTTAGCAGTATGGCAATTCAGAATAGTTCAGTAGTTTACGTTGGATCAGTTCTGTAGTTTACATTGGAATAATTTAGCAGTATGGCAATTCAGAAAAGTTTAGTAGTTTACGTTGGATCAGTTCAGTAGTTTACATTGGAATAATTTATCAGTATGGCAATTCAGAATAGTTCAGAAGTTTACATTGGAATAATTTAGCAGTACGGCAATTCAGCACAGTTCAGTAGTTTGTTATGGATAATTTCAGTTGAAACTGTTCACACAGTTCACAGTGGGACATTCAGGCAGTTTCAAGTGAACAGTTTAGTAGTTTACATTGTTAGGTAGTTTACATGGTAAAAATGTAGTGATGTGGCAATTTAGCACAGTTCAGTAGTTTATGCTAGACCAGTTAAGTAGTTTGTTGTGGAACATTTCATTTGAAATGGTTCACACAGTATACAGTGGGACATTTAATCAGTTTTAGGTGAAAAGTTCAGGAGTTAACAGCAGATTGAACAATTAAATGATCCAGTGCTTTTTTTTTTTTCTTTTTTTTTTAATAGTGGAACACTTCAGTCATTGACAGAAACAGTAATACACATTAGAATGAACCCATATAAAAAAGGTGGCAAAGGAATAAAATTACAGCCATGTCTCTGAGAGTTGAAATGTGTCTTGGTGTGTCAGCGTTACTGTTTTCCTCCAAAGGTAAAGGTGCCACAGGGTAGTGTTAGCCTATAGAGCTGAGTGCTCCTAAACGGCTGTTGTGTTCTAATTGCTTTAATAGCACCTGGCCGTTAATCCCAGGTAATTATTGAGCTGAAATTAGAGAGCTACTTCAAATATCTCTAAAAAGGAGAAAAGACTGCCTCAGGAACTCACAGCTCTCTTATCATGCCTGAAAAGTGACATGGAACAGTGGTTACGGGTTTGCATTCGTGTGCAGTTTAACACTTCCCCACCCCATGTAGTATGTGTGTATTCAGAAAACACACTGTTCCTCACATTTTATCATGCTCATTCTGTGGTCTTGGTAAATTAACTGCTGCAGATCTCTGAATATAAGAGCCTTTAATAGCAGAAATACTTTTTCATAATTAAATGGAAAACCCTCAAAATCTGAAATGCTAGTTTGAAGTCATCTCACAAGTTGTGCCCTTGAAAAAGGAACAACACTGAAATGTTCAAAAGTAGAACAAAAGTAAAAAGCTTTCTTTAAAGGTGAAGTGTGTCATTTAGAACACTTGCTCTGTTTATTTTAGCAGCCCGACCCAGCAACAGTTTGCTCAACCAGTTGCACTGATTTGAGGCAGGCCTCTCCGTTTATCTGACAAATGGAAGATGGGGAAGTGTTTGTGAAATCTGTTTCAAAACGGTCATTATTTTTGCAAATCAATTTGGTGACGGTAGAGGTGCAGAAATGACACACAAGTGAGAGAGATTCAGATCAGGCGGGCGGGTTTATGATAAATGTTTTTAGGTTACAAACTGGTAATTACAAGGGTAGTATACTATAAATGTGGTTTATGAGGACATTTCTATTGTCCCCGTAATTCAAATTGCTTAAATAACATACTAAACGATAGAATCAATAGTTTGTACAGTATAAAAATCAGTACGTCTGTGATGAGCCACAGGATAGCCGCACCAATGTTTTGTGTGTGTGCGTGTGCGCGTCCCTTCCAGAGTGAGAAGTCTCTCTAAAGCCCTAGGGCCACTCACTTGACTTTTCCCTCCTGCTCTTTCAAGACAAACTTAACCTTTCAAATTTTGCAGACAGCCATATAAACACACAAATAACACACTTGCCCTCAGTGGCATTCATACGGATCTTAGCATTTAATTATGAAAATCTAAGAGGAAAGCAATCAATCCAATCATACACTTTTATGAGATCACAGTTCCTTTTGTGAAATCACTGTTGCCTTTATAATATCATTGTCCTTTTTATAGCATCACATCCTTTTTCAAATAAAGTCATAGCAGGAAGTTTAAATTATCCTTTTCTGAGTCCCTCACAAGCATTACTTTTTTAACTTTGCAGCCTTTCCTCTCCCTGCAGTTGCAGATTATATCCAAAAGGGGGCGTTGTTAAACTGCAGACATAAATTGACCAGTTGATATTTAGCACTCTTATCAGGGGGCAGGCAGTGCCTCTCTCCCTTTGCACACACTGCCATGCAGATCCACATAGATACCTGTCCTATGATAATGTATTTCTGCAGGATGAGCACTCTTTAATAGCATGTTAGATTTGTATTTCGATGTGGAATCTGTCAGGCTGCAAGTTAGGATATTTGATTTTGGTTATGAAAAAGTTATTGTGAGCAAAAAATGTGTGTGTATACTTAAGAATATTAATTCCAAGCAATACGAATCCGTAACGCAGCGTTTCCTTGTTTAACGGGATTATGTCCGAAAGTGGCCAGACTCCCGGTACGAAAGGGTTCTGCAGCTTTGTGTTTCTGGATTTGCGGGATTAGAATTCTTGTTGCTCCGTTTAGTTGGACTCTTAATCCAGACTGATACATCTTCAAAGGGTAGTCTTTATTAATCATGTGTTTACATTATCCATGGTCATACACTCCTTACAGACCCAAGCTCTCATTAGAACAAGCATGTAAGTCTTTTGTGTGCATGTTTTTGTGTGTGTTTGTTAAATTAGACAGAGGGTTTCAACAGAGGTGACTCTGAACAAAACTGAGTTTACAAAGCTAATTGGAGTGAGATGGGTTGAATCTGATGCCCTTGATTGGAACTTTTGAAATAAAGTGGGACAATGAGAGATTTGTGTTTGTGTGTGAGAGGGAATATTGAGTGTGTTTGAGAAATAGTAAATGCTTGGTCCGAGTTCTACAGTTCATGTTTCTGAATAATAATAGTTCCATGTTTCTTTATGATTTGTTTCCCTTTTTTCACATGTGTTGCAACACATTCCTATGTTTTATAATGCTAATGAAAATAACAAAATTAAAGTTTAATTATTTTATTTTTTGTCTAATGGAGAAATGAGGAGACTTTACATAAGTACTGACATTGCAATACACTTTTAACCCTTCAGGCCAGTAAAGACTATTTTTGACCCACTAAGGCATGGCATCACTTGTCAACATTTTCATGAAGTGGTTGGGATAAATTTGGGGACATAACACCTAATGGACTAAGGCCATTGTGTCGCATTTCAATGCATTTTCTTTTATTAGGTACTTAACACTCTTTCTCTCTCTCTTTCTCTCCACCTCTTTCTCTATCTCTCTTTTTCTAGCCCAGTCCAATTCCAAGTCCTATTCTCGGGGGGAGGCCTAATGCGAGTCAGTCCCTGTTGGTCTGGTGCCGTGAGGTAACAAAGAACTACAGAGGAGTCAAAATCACCAACTTTACCACTTCCTGGAGGAACGGGCTGGCATTCTGTGCCCTGTTACACCACTTCAGACCCGATCTCATGTGAGCCATGCACACACATTGACAACATATAAACACTCTTACACAAGCCTTGAACACACATGAAATACATGTGAATACCTGTGTTTAGTGTAGGGCTGCACAATATTTGAAAAATATGCTATACGTTTTTTGAAAATGCAATATGCAATACAATTATCAGATGACGTCATAGGATTGCGCGGAACATTGTTACCCCCGCAGCCCAAATCAATGGAAGTTTATTGGAATAAAAAAGGGCCATCTATTCGAGAGATCACAATCATCGGTTTCTTTCTTTTTTTCATATTGCATATAGACTGTGTAAAATATGTACAGTTTTACAATTAGTTATGTAGTAGATATTAAAATGAATCTTCATTTATTTGTTTTGTTTTTTTAAAGCAAATATAAAGTAAATTTCACCATAGTGTGGGATGTCCTAAAGAATCTTTGTTGTAAAATATTTAAATTTTATTTTTAAGCTGTAATTCTTGTTTGTATTAATTTCAAAATTAGTGAATGAAATGTGTCTTTTATTTTGAAAAATTACATCCATAAGCACTTGCTGTAGACATGAGCTTTCTGCATGTATACCACTTGCTTGTTGCTACATATGCACATAACTATGTCACGCTCTATCATTTGAGTCAGTGGTAGCTTTTGGAGAAACACTATTTTAGTTTCGAAGTATGTCACTTATCACACAATTCAAACAATAAATGTTGTATTATGGCTTTTTAATGTTGCGTGTGAAAGATAGCGGTAGCTGGCCATTCAAATGGAGCAGGGCGCAACGCGCTCTCTCTCCAACTTATAGCATGAAAAAAACATGAATGAACATCAAAAACTGTACAACTTAATGAACTGTATCTTCATTTACATTTATATTTACATTTGTAAATGTAATTCCCCAGTCAGTTAATGTTGTAATGATTAAAAACAAATTACTGTATTAAAAACATTCTGTTATTCCACGTTATTTACATTTGCAATATTTAGATACATTTGATTTATCGTGCAGCCCTTGTTTAGTGCATACAGTTGTCATTAATACATATTCATTACAGTAGCTCAGTACTCTTGAAACTGCTAAATGAGGGCTGTCCCAATTATCTGATTGATCTTGAGAATTCTCAATTAAAATTACTTGACAATGAGTTCATATAATGATTCTGTGGACATTCCTAACATTGCTATCCCTAGTTTAATTACTTGAGCCTTAAAAAAAAAATCTGATTTCAGTAACACTGTACAATAAGGTTGCATTTGTATCACAAGTTAATGCATTATGTAAATGAACAAATAATAAACAATATAATTTTACAGAATTTATTAATCTTTGTTAATGTTAGTTTATAAAAATACAATTGTTCATTGTTAGTTAATTTTATGTTAACTTATACAACTTAAATTAAATAAAAATTGAATATATGGCGTCCTGGGTAGCTCAGCGAGTAAAGACGCTGAATACCACACCTGGATAACTTTCATAAGTTATGGAAGCGGAAGATGATTTCTTTTTCAGCACGGAACATCAAAAGTATGCCAAAACAGGTTTGTTTTATTATTTAATGGACTCGAGAGCAAGCATACAGTAATTTCCACGTGTATTTTCTGCCTGCAATGCAGTCAACATGAATAATAAATAATATCTAACTTCACATGTTTACATATTTTGAATTCACTTTTGATGCTTAAGTAATTTAATAAATACTTTTAAATTCAGAAATTACATTGTTTGCATTGTTTTTGTTTATTTATGAAACATTGTTAGCACCCATGCAGAACTATAAATTCAAACCAACACAGGTCAGATAAAATGTCCACGCTCTATATTGTGTTGAAAGTTCATCAACAGATTAATACTCGATTGCTACTCCATTTCCGACATCACGTGGCTCACCTGCAGTGTAGACACATTTATTAGTTATAATGGGAGTGTTCACATCGTTTTCAGTAATAGAAATGTAATACGTCTTATATAGAATACTGCCAATAACCGAAGGAGTTGTCTGATTCAGGCAAAGCCAGTTTGGGTTTTGTTTAAACTAATAGACTAATCACTTTCAGGACATGTGGGCTACCCATTAAAAACTATGGTGACGAGGTCAGAATAGAAGCAGCAGATAAAATTATAAAGTGAGGGTGCAGAGATGAGAGAAGTGAAAAGGGTGATGAGACAAGAAAAAGATTAGAGCCCTATAACAAATAGTCTAATACCCTACCAGTGCCATTACCAGGGTAATACCATGCTACTGAACGATTATATTCATATTTCATGATAATGTCATAGTAATCCAAGATACTTACAAAAAATACCATGGTTTTATTATGACACATGTCAAAAACATGGGATTATCACAAACCATGTCAGAAAAAAAAGTGTAACATATGGTGCTTTTTGTAAACAATTTAACAGGATAGGCTATTATTTGTCAAAAAATTATGTTTATAATACAAGAAAAATGCTTAAATACTCAAAGCAAAGAATAAGTTTAGTATATGTGATCTTTAAAAAAAATAAATAAATAAAACATTTGTGCCCTTTTGATCATTTCACCCCTGTCCCTGCTGAGGTCTGTGCACACCACTGCAAACACGCACACCTACCTTTCTCTCTGTCTCCCTGTGAGAATCTCACAGTATGTGGGGGGTCTGACATGGTTTATGATGGAAAGTTTTTAATCCCTCTGTTTTATTTCTGCACATTTCTGTGACTGGTCTCATCAGGATGACTCAAATCCTCCTTAATTACTACACTTACAGCACAAATCACAGTGCTGACTGCACCATGGCCAACCACCTTCTGAGTTTAGCATATGTGAAGTAACAGGAACCAGGCCACCATATTTTTATAAGAGAGAATCACCATTTTATTACTTTTTATTATTTTATTTTTCTAAGTAAGGGATGAATTAGAGTAGGTTCATCATCTCCAGTATCTGAAATGTAAACACTGACACAATACTTGGTATGTGATTTAATCTCTTAATCCTGGTCTTATTGTAAAACCGAGACTACCTGTAAGAAGTGATCTGAGCTCAGTTGCATTGGAACTATGGCACGGTTTGCATGTGCACCCTTGTACTAGGGTTCACACTTGTTTCGGAAGTTAAATAACTTGCGCGTGCATTTTTGACGATTTAAGCATGATGGCAACATCAGTTGCACAAATACACACACTCGTGCACCATGATATAAGCAGCTCTTGGGGTGTGTTTGGTGAAAGAGTGTGTCTTATTTTGCATGCATACCACACACATAATCTCAAATTGCATGTTACAGTTCTATAGCCATTATATGAGATGCATATTTAAAGGTATCTCTCTCTCCCTCTCTCGTTCCTGCTGCTCTTGCCTCCCTCTTAGTGACTTCAAGGCTCTCAATCCTCAAGATATTAAAGAAAACAACAAAAAGGTAAATGATACATACACACACACGCTCTCTCTCAGTTTGTTTGTTTGCATCAGTAATCTTTCTCATAGGTGATTTATTTTATTATAATTAATTTTGTCCCACCCAGCGTTCTTTAATTGCCAGAATGCGGATCCCCTGTCGGCAATGATGGAAAGAGTGGTGTGTGTGAGAGATGTTATGAAATTTAGCAAAGTATAATTACCAGTAATACATTCTACACCACCCTTTACAGACACCTTTTGAAATGTTTACTTTTAGAATAATAAAAAAAAAAATTGGACTTTGAATTAGACACGTCAATTAAGTATTTTTTAACTAGTGAAGATTATCTTCACAAATTGGTTTTAAGACATATTACTGTTTAGTAGATAAAGTTGGCTACATTATATACATTAACTTTAAAGTTTGGGCACTATTTGGCAATACATTTTTAGCTCTGCCTCCTCCTGATGGTTTGATCAAACTAATGTGTGACCATTTTATATAATCTGATGTTGATTGTATAATTTCTTGGTGGTGAGTTGGGCTGTAATTGCATCGGTAAACATAAATGCAGCTTCAGCATTTGCAGGTTTAATCCAATGCACCTGCTCATAATTGTTACGGTATAGGTGAAATTACTTTGACGTCACACATCAGGTAACTAAGCTTCTGTGTTCTTCAAAGCAGCAGCTTTCAATGGTGGATATGAGCAGCATTGCAGTTTTAATAATATTTTAAGCAGTTCATTAGGCCTATATGATTTTGTCAAAAGATGAACACACATCCTCACAAGTTTAGCACACTTGTGAAGCCTGAGAATTTACAGCCGATTTAGATTGACCAAGTTGACTACATTCAAAATAAATACAATGACATATTATTTTTATTAGCCTTTTCATTTACAATCTGCCAGTACGCACTGCAGTGATAAAGACAGGGTCCCATTCATCTTGTTAGATCTTACATTGTTGACTTGGTCATTTACGACCATTGTTAGATCATATTTATCCTCATTTCTGTCAAAGTCGTTGCGCTTTAGAAATTAAAAATAATGATTTGCGATTAGAGTTTGTGAAATCACTTGGTGAAAAGCTGCTAGGAATGGGTCTTAATAGAGCAGACATGATAACAATAACTAGGTTGCCATCATAATATTTGTCATTTAAAAAAAATAGACTACAGAAAATACGAATCGTTGTGTGTTTCTATCCACTACTTCATGCGCATTGTTTTGAGGGAGCAACTGAATGAACTCCTTGCTTCTAGGAGAGTTTATTTTTGCAATTGTGCAATTGTATCTTGTTTTATTAAATGCTGCCAGAAGATGCTGCAGAATAAGTGTACTAAGATATAATGAGGGCTGAAATGGCTGAAGAATTGTGTGCCACAATCTGAACATTTGTTTGCCCAGTCACATCAAGCTTTCGCACACTCATGCAACACGTGCACAAATTATTAAAACACGTCAATGTTTTGCAAATAAACTGTTTCCATTACCTGAATACGCATTTTAACTAATGTGAAACTAAAGAAAATCCCCCTTATCCTAGCGCATACATTTTTACGCGAATTTGAAATTTATTCTCATGTCAAGTGTTTCCATTCTGGATTTGTTATGCACAATTTCAAATTGTGCATAACAGTAGTTGGATAGAAACCCAGTTAATGACAGTGATCTGTGAAATATGATATTTGTTTCAAATCCTGAGGTTGTCCTAAATTCACCTACCCTGTATATTAAGAGAATCTCCAAAAATCTTTCAGGTTAGGGTGTTTCAAACAGCAGTGTTTGGGCATTACCTAGTATTTGTTTGCAAACAGTAACTTCATCTAGGGTGAGAGTATATTTTAGCTAGTGATTGCCATGGGGCAAAGTTAAAACTGCTCGCAGAGATTTAGCTTTTATACCTTTGCACATACATTTCAGATGCACACATAGACCTTATTTATTTGCTTATAGGTGTTTTGGAAACTCTACAGACAGGTAGATTGTAATGAGCAGGATGGGACATCAATAGGTAGGATGAAAATATAATCCCCCCCCCCCAACTCTTTCACTTTCTCTTACTTTTTTCTTTCATTATCTTTTTCTATTTAGGAGTCTCTCTCCTTCTCTGTTTTATTTTATCCCTCTTTTCTCTTAGTAACTTCACACAGTCATGGAAAACCTGGAGGAAAAAAAGTCATAGAAATTGCTATTGTGAATGTTTTTGTCCTCCTAAAAGATATCATGAGATATCAAGATATCATGAGATAAATTACTTTTAAATTGAAATTGATATCTTTTTTTAAAGATATAATTACCACATGGACCAGCCATGCAAACCATCATGTCTCTCCGTCACTGACCGCGTGAATTCGGCACTTCCTGTGTAAGTTTTGTTTTTCTGCGACCAACTGACCAATCAAAACTTGGTAAACCAAGACTCTTCTCATCGACTTACATTTGACCGTCTATTAGGTGGCAGCCCTATTTCTCTATGTAACAAAGAATATCAGCCAGGTGGAAGTTGCGAATACAAATGCATGTTTTTCTTAGAAAAATGTAGTAAACAAGCAGAAAGAACCAACTACAGAAAACAATGGTAGACAAAGACAGGAAGAACATGATGGCCAAAATTACACAGAAACTAACTTGGGAACTAGACACGGCTGGAGAACAGTCAGGTAGGGAAACAGGAAAAGAGACAAAACAAGAACCTACAACTTCAAACTAAGTCACAACCTTCCAGCGACCTACACTGACAGCTAGGCGAAGGTCTCGTGTGTTACGGAGCCCCCCCCCATTGAGCGAGACCATGAGGGAGCCGGTGGCAGCAGGAGAGGTCTTGGGCAAGGGCAAGTAAACAGGGCACTCTGGTGAGATCAAGGCAACAGGGGACTCATGCTAGGTCAAGGCAACAGGGGACTCATGCTAGGTCAAGGCAGCTGGGGAATCTGGCGAGGGCAAGGCAGCTGGGGAATCTGGCGAGGGCAAGGCAGCTGGGGAATCTGGCGAGGGCAAGGCAGCTGTGGAATCTGGCGAGGGCAAGGCAACAGGCGACTCTGGCGAGGGCAAATCAACAGGGGGTGAGGGCAAGGCAACAGGGTACTTGGGCAAGGCCAAGGCATTTGGGGACTCGGGCAAGGGTGAGAACAAGGCAACAGGGGACTCTGGCGAGGGCAAGGCAGCTGGGGACTCTGGTGAGGGCAAGGCAGCTGGGGACACTAGCGAGGGCAAGGCAGCTGGGTACTCTGGCGAGGGCAAGGCAACAGGTGACTCTGGCGAGGGCAAGGCAACAGGTGACTCTGGCGAGGGCAAGGCAACAGGTGACTCTGGCGAGGGCAATGCAACAGGCGATTCTGGCGAGGGCAATGCAACAGGCGACTAAGGCAAGGCAACAGGTGACTCTGGAAAGGGCAAGGCAACAGGCGACTCTGGAGAGGCAATGGGCCTCCAAAAACATAACCTGTAATTTGCCACCACCACGGATCCCATCTACTAGCTCTGCTGGGTTCATTTTCAGGTCTAGCATTCTGTAACAAAGATTCTCAGGTGAGTGGAAGTTGCAAACCCAAATGCAGAATTTTTATTAGGGAAACGTAATAAATGAGCAAAATATAAAACACAAACTAAACTAGCAAACAAAAAAACAACTACAGATCACAATGCTAGAAAAAGAAAGGGAGAACATGAGGGCTATAAATACACAGGAACTAATGAGAGAACAAGAGCTCAGCTTGAGAACAATCAGAAAGGGAAAGAGACTAACCAAGAACCTAGCCTAGAATTTCAAACTAAAAGTCACAACCTCCTAGTGACCTCCACTGGCTGCTAGGGAAAGGTCCCACGCATTACTCTTTCTATTTCATTCTTGTTTAAGCTGTATCTTGTTCCATCCATTCAGGAATTTTCTAGGGGATGTGCATGACAAATGAGCTTTGAGAGAGAGGGGGAGAGGTGTGGATATTGCCGTCATCCTTGAAATGACTGTTTAAATAAACTGCCAGTTAGCTATGCCAACAAGGATTACTCCAAGCATCTCTCCTTCCCTCTCTCTTTCAAACATATGTACACATACAACAGTGCAGGATAAGTACAAATATATATTTTCTGTGCAGTTGCATCCTGGAGTTGTTTGGAATCTATTTGGATTTATAAATGTATACATTTTGGCTAATTCCTCTGTAATTTCACTCCATTGGACGTTCACTGCATTCTGCAATGCAGATTAACTCCTATTGCAGCCCTCAGATTATCTCCATTTGGACTATTAGGTTTATTTAATGTGCTGCTCGCTTTCTCCTTTCACTTACTCATTTCATCTGTCATCTCTTTATCCCTACACTCAATACCCGCAGTCACTTCCTGCAAGCTCATTTCCTGCCCTCATTTCTCGCCCTATCATATACACTCTTTTCTTCTTTAACACACTAAAGAGTGCATTCTCGCTCGCTCGCGCTCTCTCTCTCTCTATGATAAACAAATATCCCAAGCTGAGGAGGTTAAGAGCACTCTCTATACCCTCCTATACACACTCACATTTATATAAACAGCATTCACTGCATTCATTTCCATGTGATAGAATCAGTCCGACCCTCCCTACGCCAAACAATGATTGCAATAATCAATCAATAAGGGCAATCAATAGCACAGGGGAGAGGAGAGTATGGTTTGGTCATACAGGCACTGAAAATGATTGTGTATGTGTGTGTGTGTGTGTTTGCTGAGAGAGAGTTGCAGTATTTTCCCATGATATCTGATCTATGTGCGCACGTGTGCGTGTGTATGTGTTCCTGTGTTCCTCGATAAATGTGCGGACAGGGGAATAGCCCCTCTGGCTGTGTGTGTGACTAACAGCGATGGATACCTGTCAATCATTCAGCAATGTCATTTACAAAACAAAACGCTTTTCATTGTTCGTTTAATGTGGGGGAGGGGCCAACAGACCAATTGCACAGTTCACAAAGGTTATTAGCCCGGTTTATCATTTATACACCAATAGAGAGCAATCACCACATTTGTGTTATTTGAATAAATTGTTGTTTGTATGATTTTTGTTAGTTTGTGTAAATTAACACAGTATATGAGCGGTACTTTTGGGCTTAAGTCATGTAGACGTGACAAACTCAATTGCTTTTTGCACGGTGTATATTTTAGAAGACTGAGGGTAATAGGTGTTTTGGTGTTTTTATATATATCTTCATGCCAAGGGTAAATTAAGTGTGCAATCATGACAAATATTTATTTACATTGGTGTAAATATCACTTGAGTTGAGACTTAACCATTCAAGTCACATTGCAAAAAATCTAATATGATAGTGGATGTTTCAATGCAGATCAGAATTAAACATTTTATTTTTGCTATTCACACTAGCTGGGTTTCCGTCAATGTATTTTTATGCAAATTTTATGATATACCCAAAAAAAACTCTGGATGGAAACACCAATATGCGAGTAAAGTTTTAAAAAATGTGCATGTGCAAACTTATATGCTAACTTGAGGCAGATCAATTTTTTGTTAAGTAAGAAGAAATGTGCATAAACTGCAGGTTTTAGCCAAATTCAGCAGTGGCATGAATGTAGCCTAAGTGTCAGAAACCCAATCAGACATTTTAATTCTATTCCTTCCACCACTTTTTCTCTTGTTCTTTAGAGTTAAAAACCAAACAACACATTACTGCAGACTCTTTGTTTTCTCACCCTTCTTCGTTCCCCTTTTTTGTTCCCACCCCTCTTCTTTCCTCAGCTCTCTGTACCTTATATTTCCATTCCTTACAAAGGTCTGCGTCACCATTGCTATTGTTAGTCTGCTGCAAGCAGGAAAAAGAGACGGAATGAGAGAAAGAAAGATGTGATTAATTGTAAATTGAGAATCAGCTTACCTTTGATTATCCCTCCCTTCCCTTTCACTTGCTCGCTCTCTTTCTCTCTTTTACACTCATGCTAAAAAAGGGGACAAACCCGATAAAGTCTGTAGACGGGTAAGGGGGACAGGTTGAGACAATAGTCAACACTCATCAACAGGCTGAAATTCAGTCGCCCATCAGCTCCGCACTGATTGCAGCTACGATAAAGATAATCAGGGAGAAGGAGAGACAGATGGCTAATTTGTAGGGTTTTCTTTATACTGTTGTATTGTCAAATTCTTAAGAGAAAGGGAAAGTAACTTTTCTTTCATGCGTTTGGTGGATTACTGCGATAATGTCAGCCAGTTTACTTTTATTACTTGTCTGTTTCTCTCTCTCTCTCTCTCTCCTTCTATCTCCTGATCAGGGATTGAGTTTGGCTGTTTGATTATTTGCCTGTTCTCCTCAACCGGACAAATCAGTGCAATTATACTTGCTGCCAAGAGAGAGAGTGACGGAAAGGGGGGGAGAAAGTGAGAGAGATGGAATGAGGGAGAGTGGGAGATGTATGTGATAAGACTGAAGCCGGATTAGTTTAGTGTTTCTTGGTATCGTGCTCTCTTATCATGGAGAACCATCCTTGACATTAGCTGTCAACGCCTGCCGCATCCTACTGATCCCAGCTTGTCTTATCCCAAATCTAATTCCTCCATGCACCCTACACCCTAACTGTCTCTTCCTTCCTTCCTTCCTTCACCCTACACCCAATGCTTCCCTCCCACTATATGCCCTATCTATAACCAACCTTTCCACTTGTCAGTTTATAGCCTACCCTTTACCCTATTCCCTTCCCACTTACCCTTGAACCTACCCTTCCCATTTCACCATACACCCAACACCCTACTATTCCTTTCCATGCTAAACCAAATAGTGTACTTTCCCTTTCACCCTTCACCTTACAGCCTGAACTTCACTCCGACTCCACAGCCTGCCTTTCATTCTTTCAGCCTTCACTCTACACCCTACACTCTCTCCGGATCTCCCAACCTACAACGTAGTTGTCCCTAAAAGCCAACATTCTCTACTCACGTACATGAATGCATACTCTTCTAGCTACGCAAACTGTTATATGTGTTGTTGCATTCCAAAATGTCTCAAGACCACAATTTATAATACAGTGGATGTATGCATTGCACTCTTAAAATTGTCACAGGTGAAACTGTCTGCTTGTATGGTTAGTTTTCTCACCATAGAAGCAGTGGAGCCACAGTTTGTAGAGAATATTGCTGAGCAAGAAAGTCAATATGTTTATAGCAACTTACCTGAAAAATAACATCCAGTTTAATGGTACAGATTTGTGAATGTAACTCTATTGCCCCCTTGAGTAATATGTTTTATTACCACCACAGTAACGCAAGAATGCATACTTGTGTAAAGTTTCTGGCTTTATACTCTTCACGTTAAACACTACCATTTTCTTAACTTATATTTTACACTACGCCCTACTCATTGCTCCAAACCTTCAGATACGTGGTCTTTCTCAAGTATTATGTTTTAGTATGTGCTTTGTTTTATGCATTTGTTTTTTTGTCATGTGTTTAGGCATATGATGGCTTTGCCGGACTGGGCATCTCTCGTCTTCTGGAGCCGTCTGACATGGTTCTTCTGGCCATCCCGGATAAGTTAACAGTGATGACATACCTGTATCAGATCCGGGCACATTTCAGTGGCGAGGAACTCAATGTTGTGCAGATTGAAGCCAACAGCAGCCGTAGCACGTACAAAGTTGGAGACTTTGAGACAGACACGAACAGTTCCATTGACCAGGATAAGTTCTACGCCGAGCTTAATGACGTTCATCGCGAGTCCCCAAAACAACTGGATACCACAGCAACTGACAGCGGGCATTGTGAGATAGCAGAGCAGGAACTGATGTCTGTCATGTCAGGTGGGGAATCTGGTTCTCTATCAGTCTCCTCAAAGGAAGTTCTAAAAGTAACTCCATCTTTACGGACGTCTATGGCAGTAGCGGGAGATCGTGGCTCTCCAGCATATCCGTCAGTCACAGAACCTCACCCACGAACCAGCCTAGACCCTTCCACCAGCCAACCCCTTGCTACAGAACAGAAAAAACTCCTTAAAGCTGATACACTGGACAAGGGTGACCTGTCTCACAGGATGGAGAGAGAAAAAGAGAAAGGGCAGTCGGGTGGGTTCACCACCACTGATACCAGAGACTTCAGGGAGCAGCGCAAGCCTCCAGGGGCTGGCGAGAGAGAGTCCAGTTTGCGCACGTTGCATGCTGGGCCTTCGCTAGCAAATACACACAAACTGGAGTTCACATATAACAGGGATGCTGATCTAATCAAGAAGAAGAGAGTGACTTTACAGCATTCTGAATCTGGCGGCACCTCAGACAGCTGTGCCCAGACGAACCACACATACACACATGCTAAAAACACACAGGTAAATGTAAGCACACATACATGCTTATTAATGCACACTCACTCTCTAAGGATGGGCATGAGTGCTCTGAAGTAACTACATTAATCGATAACGAAATCTCAATAATTATAGAATTTCAAAAACTTTTTCAAAACATTTCAATTTTAATTTGTGATTGGTTACGAAAGTAATATTTTGGGGCAGCAACAGCACTCACTCTCTTTGGACAGACGCATTTTTAAAGGTTGAACTTTTATTAACTAGACATCTTAACGTGGCAGTAAAGGCATGGGATGCAAAAAAACACAGATACTTACACAGCAGTAAAAACATCCATCTGACATATATGTACTTTCCATAGAAGTCATTCTATGGACCTTCCAAAACTCACCCCCCACCCATCCACATACCATCCCGAACTTACCATAATCACTTAGTCACCACACAAGCAAATCAGTCATTAAGTCATGAAGATTAAATGTAATACACAGATGCACAGTTTCAGGCAACAAACATTCATACACATGCATTTTAGATTTATTTTGCCCTGAACACTCACAACAGAAAAACAGTTACAGCTGAAACGAGTTACTAAGAAAAGCTGACATATAAAATCACTGCACATAAAACTATGTGAAGTCTTTAACATTTTTGATATTTTAGCCATTTTGTGAGACGTGTGATCGGTTCAGACAGCAGCCGCGTGTCACTCGGAGTGGCATGTCATTATATACGGGCCATCCCGCCAGCAGCTTTAATACTGACATGGGTTATAGCGTGTTCCGCATGAGTGCCTCTCCTCATCTATACAGCGTGCACACACCTCTCCTCATCCATAGAGCATGCACACACTTGCAGGTATTTCAACACAACCAACTTTTATCGCACTCAATGTGTATAAATGTCATTCCTTCCACTGAATAATGTTCCAGTTTAGATTTGTCCTGATTTTATTTTGACATGTCATCAAGTCTTCAGTTGAGAGGTGAGTTACCATGGAAACTGTTGCTTGGCACCACCTTTAGTTTGATGCCGTTTGTTTGGTTGTTTCACTGAGTGTTGAGTCTCTGCTGCAATAGCACTGTGCGTACAAATAAAAACCTTATTTGGTTTGTCCTGATACGGCAATACACTTCTCATAATAACATAAAAGATCTCTAAATTTGTGTTTTGCACGTTGCTTCTGCAAAGCATCTCTCACTCCCAGTCAGTCAGGCCCACAGAACGGTCAAATACATTTCAAAATTCTGCTAAAATGCTTATCTTGGTGAGGTATTTATGTAAACACAGAGAGTGATGTCTAAAGTGAACGCAAACAGTGGAGAAATAAGCAGATTTGTATTAAAATGTCGGACTTGTAATTATAAATGTAAATTAATAGACCTGCTGCTGTCTAGTGTGTCATTATAATAAACAACCATAACAAGAAAACACTCACTGCTCTTGACTGGGTAGCTTGCATTTCATTATGAATGTTTACTTGAATACTTGATAGCCTACTGCTGTTAAAAATGTTTAAAGCTATTAAAAATCACATTATTTTTAATCTATTTCTATTAATTTCAGTTTTTTATTGTTATTTTAGTATTGACTGTTTACTAGTCTTGAATAATGACTAAAAAATCTTGATTCTTCCATAATCAACATATTAGTTAGTGTTATTATTTGTTGTGGTTTTGAGGCTGGTATTGAGAATCATCGAATTTCACTACCAGCTACTGAAATTCTGGTAATGTGATAATGTATAGCCTTTATTGTGCATGGTAGATCTTGCTGCAATAACATGATGAAAAAGTAGATCTCATTCCATAGAACTATGAGCCTCACTGCTGTAAATTATTGTGATGGAGGCTTTTCTTTATTTGACAACCATACATAACAAAGTAATTATCATTTGACAATATCCTCACCCCCTAACCAGTGCAGAGTAAAAAAGTTACTTGTCCAGAGAGAAAACAATTGACATAATTTTTTATGCTCAAGTAACGTCAAAGTTGATATTGTATATTTTTCTAAAATGCTCTAATGCTCCAGTGTGCCAGTGCTTAGCCCTATCTGCATATTTCCATAATAAATTCATTTTCAGGACTTACGTGATAACATGTAGGTTTAGCCTAATATAAGGTATGTATTATATCAAACACATATTTGAAATAAGGGAAAGAAAAGGTTATAGTTTACAGTTCTTCAAACTAATTCAATATATAGATGGTTATCTAAAAGAGCATTTAAACCTCTTTTTGGAATTATGGTGTAGCAAGAATATGGTCATTGGTTAAAGTATGGTGTGGAATTACAGTAAACGTGGTCAGTGAATGGATTTATTATTGATAATGAAAAAAAGAATAACTGATGATGAGTTGTTGAATAGGAAATACCGTTTTGGCTCAGAACTAACCAAAATGTTTTTTTTTTTTATTCCCTGCTGCCTTTTGCAGACTTTATCTGTCTGTTCACTTGCTTCACAGGTGGATCTTGACCTTTACAATATGACGGAGCACAGACATATCATGTTAATTACAACCGTTGCTAATGAGGCATCGAAGTATTGATGTCTATGGATATTAAAGTGATCCTGTGGAAGTCAGGGACAAAAAGACTTTTCATCTCCTCTCTTTAAGAATCGCTGCCATTTGACAGATCTCGGACAGCCTGTAATAAGAGCACAAAGCTGATAGCACCAAAACAAGATGTTAATCTGACACGCACAAAATATGGGGAGATGGAGCATCCACTGTCCCAACAGTTTGCTATTTTGTCTTACTTTAAGACTTTTTTCTTTATTCTTTCCTTCTAGGAAGTTGCTCCTACTGCATCAAACACCAGTGAAGAGAAGGTGAAAAATATTATTATTGTACATACACATAGAGCTGACTGTGCATGCAGTGTTTTCAAATAAACATGTTTACACTGGAAATCTTATATAAAATCTTTTTCTGTTTTGAAGAAGGTTCTGTCTCGTCAGGAGGAACTGAAGGAGAGGGCCCGACTGCTGTTGGAACAGGCTCGTAGAGACGCTGCCATAAAGGCCGGAAACAAGGGCACCACCAATGCACAGTCACCCACACACACGCCACAGATTATCGATGTGAGTTCACACACACGTGCTTACTTGAATCTAAATGGGGGACATTCTGTAGTTTGTTTTTCTACAAAAAAATTATAATTACTTTATACTAGTAACCCTAACCATATTTGGCATTTTTGGAATACAAAAAAATATATATATTATTTTATGTATTAATCGTATTTCTAATTTTGTAATGCATATGTTATTCTAATGTCCCCAAGTGGTGGTTTTGTCAGATTTAACACACTTCTAGGAAAATGTTTTAACCCAAACTAAGCTAAGTGTGCACACACACATACACATTTATCTAGATATCTAAATGATAAAAGCTTCTGTTGTCTTTATATGGAGCTAATTATACTGTAAATACTGTTGACTAAAAGAACACTTTGCATTTTTAGAATTATAAAAAACATAATTTACTACTAAATAATTTTTACCTTTTGAATTGAAAAGTTTTTTTTAGATTTAGTAAACATTTTGAGATAAATTTGCCCCCAAAGAATAGCTGAGTAAACTCAATCTCTTACACGTGCATGCTGTACACACACACACCCCGTCCTGTCAGACAGGAAGTTATAGAGAGTAATATTATTCCTGAACCAGTATTCTGCATGCTATACTCTCTCCTCCTCCAGCTTTCATTCTCTCAGTTTACACAGGACTGGTTTTTACAGGGGTTCCTGTTAGAGATGTAGGAAGCGACCAGTCAGAGAACATGAAACGCTAAAGAAACATGCTCTTCTGAACTCAGTACTTCAGGACGGCTGACATCTGACAGCATAGCTCTTATAACATTGCAACCCTTACAGCATCGTGATTTGAGAAGAAGAATAGTGTGCAACACAGTGGCGTGAGCATACAGAACCACAAGGAAGCATTTTCCGGATGTAATGAAATATCTGACATGTGGCGGATTTATTCAGACGTTTTGCTGTATGAATTCTAAAAGGAAATAAGATGCCCTTGAATTAAATTAAGAAAGCAAAGAGGGGGAACAGGAGGGCACCTCACTGTGATGCAACCATAAATTAAACTTTCTTTCAAAGCTGTCAGAAGAATATTTATTTTTCTCTTTTTCTTATTCTCTCTCTCTATCTCTTTCTCCCCTGCAAATGTCCTCTGTGCTCTGATGAAGGAGAGACGTTCTTCATCCAGTAAATTAACCATGAATTAGCGTTTGTGTGTGTGGTTCAGAATGCCTCCATCCCAAGGACGATGTGCTAATGAGGCTTCAGTGCATAGTGTGCTGGAATATTGAATTGTTTCACTTTTTAATAGAAAACATTGATCAAAGAGGAGCATGGCTTTGCATGCTGGTAATTGTTAGTGATTTAGATTAGATTAGTTGATGTCTTGTTTTGATTAGTAGGCCCTGTTATCTTATCATTGGCCTCTGTATGAAGCTCCTTGCTAAGAAGAGACTTTATGCTTTAGCATGCAGAGGGAATATTTTAATTAAATTAAGATTTGCTGAATTCTTTCAAAGAGGAGATAGAGATGGAGGGGTGAAAGTGAGGATGGAAAAGAAAGAGAGAGAGAGCCTATTAAGGCATTGGTTTGTAGAGAGCGTTTCGGTTGCCGGTTAAAGATATACACTTTAGCATGGGGTTAAAACTGCTGTTTATACACAGCAGAGAAAAAGGGAAGTGTGGCCAAAATATTTATGACTTATCTTGTATGCATTGCCATAGTCAAATTTTTGTCCAATAATATGCCCCTAGAATGTCCCCTTCCCATACATTTTAAATACCTTGCTGCCTCCAACTTGTAGTGCTAGGTTCCAATACAGCATTCTTGATTTTATTTGATACATTTGGAACTGTTTCAGTTCTAATGTCCATTTTGTTTACATATGAAGAAATTCTCTCTCAGCTAATGCTATAATTTATACCTAACTTTGTACATCATGAAAATATTAATAAATGTTTTTTTTTACAAAAAGGCCAAAACTATGTTCAGTTGCTATTTATTTAACAGATCTAATAATCAACACAACCAAAACTAAAGTAAACTTTAAAGAGGACCTATTTAACTGGCGTCCCATGGGCCAAATCCAGCCTGTTTAACATTTTCAGGTTGTAAGTTGTCTTGGGGGCTGTTCACACCGAATGTTTTCAAATCAAATCAAAATCCAATCCCTTTATTGTCACTCAACCATACACACAAGTGCAACAGTGGGTGAAAGTCTTGGGTGCGGTTCCAAGCAACATAGCAGTATGACAATTACAATAAACATTTGATTTACACATAACACAGTTAACACAACTCAATATACAGCTAATAATATACAATATACAGTATTTCACAAAAAAATAATATATGATTTACATATGTTTGTGTCTGTTCACGCTGTTTGTCAGTAAACTTGCGCTAGATGGACGTTGCGACACAGATTGTTGCTTTAACTTTTGTGCAGGAGCACCGTCTTTTTAGAGGTTGCGCTACAATTAATCATTATACGTCAGAGAGAATTATTTATTTCAGCTTTAATTTTTTTTCCAGAACATTTCCAGTGGGTCAGAAGTTTACATATCCTTTTGTTAGTATTTAGTAGCATTTCTATTAAATTGTTTAACTTGGGTCAAATGTTTTGGGTAGTCTTCCACAAGCTTCTCACAAAGATCGACTGTGCTTTAACTTCATGGCTGATGTCGTGAGATGTTGCTTCAATATATCCACATAATTTTCCTTATTCATGACTTCATCTATTTTGTGTAGTGCAGCAAATTACCCCCACAACATGATGCTGCCACCCGCATGCATCATGGTTGGGATAGTGTTCTTTGGCTTGCAAGCCTTACACTTTTTCCTCCAAACTTAACGATGGCAATTATGGCCAAAAAGTTAAATTTTTGTTTCATTAGACCAGAGGACATTTCTCCAAAAAGTAAGATCTTTGTCCCCATGTGCACTTGCAAACTGTAGTCTGGCTTTTTTATGGTGGTTTTGGAGCATTGACTTCTTCCTTGCTGAGCAGCCTTTTATGTCGATATAGGACTCGTTTTACTGTGGATATAGATACTTGTCTTCCTGTTTCCTCCAGCATCTTCACAAGGTCCTTTGCTGTTGTTCTGGGATTGATTTGCAATTTTTGCACCAAACTACGTTCATCTCTAAAAGACAGAATGCATCTCCTTCCTGGGTGGTATGATGACTGCATGTTCCCGTGGTGTTTATACTTGCATACTATTGTTTGTATAGATTAACGTGGTACCTTCAGTCGTTTGGAAATTGTTCCCAAGGATTAACCAGAATTGTGGAGGTCCACACATTTTTTTTACTGTGTTCTTGGCTGATTTCTTTTGATTTTACAATGATGTCAAGCAAAGAGGCACTGAGTTTGATGGTAGGCCTTAAAATACATCTCCAATTCAGTACACCTCCTATCAGAAGCTAACTTGGAGACCATTTTTACAATTTTGGTTGATGCATTTTTTCGAAATATCCATACCACAAACAAATAATTTACTCTTTTCAAAAAACAATGTTTTTCAGTAAAGTAAAATGTTTATTGCCCATAGACTACTAAAAAACAAACAAATATACAAAAATTAATAGGTAACATGTTGCAATAAGGAATTGAGTACACGTGTTTGTGCAGGTCTCCATAAAATTACTTCATTTTACAATTGTTCATGAAAAATGTTACTTCCCTTTTGGGCTGGGCGATAGGTAAAACATATTTGAATGATAAGCTCATTGAAAATATTGCAATATCCGACTATGTGGTCAACCCTCAAGGTCAGTTCATATTTTTGCTTTATTGTTTTTTCTTTAAAAATGTAATTCATTTATTGAAACATGAATACTTGTAAGACATTTCTAAATTCAAATTGCACTTTAAACTAAACGAAAATAAGCAAGTAAAATAACAAAGTGAATAAAAAAATCTTATAACCACCAAATCCAAACATTTACCATCTCTAACGGCCCCATTTGCCATCACGCAAGTATCATGATGCGGCAACAGGTGAAAAATTACTAATAGCAAACAAGTCGCTTTTCGATGAAATTCGCCATTATGAATAAAAATATGTAATTTATGTGAATCATGTAGATCCGAACAGTTTTTTTTTCAGAGGGGTCGAAATTGAAAGCACAATAAACCTCACAAGAATTGGAAATGGGCACATTTCCCTTACACTGGAGGGAGACCATAGACATATCTAGAGCTGTCCCGACCTTTTTCTCAATAAAATCTTTGGTGCAGCTCCTTGACTCTTTTGGCCAATCAGAAACAAGATAACGGCATCATTTTCTTTTCCATAGATCAAGACAACTTTTTGTAGTACTACAATTCTGAGGTAAGTTCGCTGCCAATGATGAAATGCTTTTTAACTAACTTAACCTTAGGTAACTAGTTGCTACAGTAACTTGCCATATCAAGTTACTTTGTTGGTTTGTAAGTAAAATGTGTTGTGATACATTTTTCCAGACGTTACCCCATCAAACTTTTCCCAACCTGTTGGTAAGCTTGTTAGCACACAAGTTAACTTCAGTGTATTACAACGTCAGTTTAGAATGAATAGAAATACTTTTGCTGAGTTTAAGACTAACTCCCACTGCATCCGCATTTCTATCTGATTTTAACGTCTGTCTGTGTCGAAAGTTCCAAGGGAAATAAAAATGAACACATAATGAAGCAAGATCCATTGCAAACAATAAGTTGGGTGTTTAATATTTGCGTATAAACTTAACTTTGGTTATATATCATATATTAGCTGCTGCTAGAGCAGGTGTCATGTGGGGCTGAGGATGTCTCTAGTATTTTCCGATCAGCAAGCATGCTGGAGTCTTTTCTTTTTAAACTGAAACACCGGCTCTGGCGGATTATTTAAAGTTGACGGATGCAGTTGGGGTCAGCTTTAACAAACTTTTATGATGATGAAAAAGGAGCCCTGAAGCCAGCTGATGTGTTTTAAAATCCCAAATTATGACAATTGGATTATAATGATAAACATTTAACAATTCTGTGGTGGCTGCTCCAGAAAAGAAACAATCAAATTTTTATTTATTACTGACAACACTTTCTTTGAGCACAGAGTGTCTGCAGATCCTTAGACATGTTTTTTTATGCCTTTTCAAATTGTGGTGATGCTAAGTGAATCCTATTACTTTGTTATGTATTCCTTGTGTGCATTTTTGTACATTAAACCATAACTTCATGTTATTTTTCTCACAGGGCAGTCAGACACTTGTCTATAAACTGCATGACAAACGGCTGCAAGTTTTCACAAACTTCCTTGCCTGCTTTGTTTAGTCTGAACACCTGAACCCAATACAAAAGCTCTGGCTACTCTGGACTTTGATGGCAAACTGCTACCTGTGAAAGAGATATATGTGGGACGGGATGCTGATCGATTCAGAAGGCACATCCACAACACCCTGTGAGTAAATGGAATGATTCATTTGGAGCCTCTTCTGGGTTTGTATGATTGTATGTACAGTAGTGTATGTGTGTTTATTGTTGTTGATCTCTGTTTCAGCTGCTGAGGCCATTCTTTCAACAAGTCTCCAGTGCATATACTACATGTGCCAAATACCTGCAGAAAAAGCTGCCTTTGCAGAGCAAGACCCTGTAGTGTTTGTCTGCCATGGATCCAGTTGTGAGTGGGCACTTTCAGACTGGTTTGAACTGGAGAAGCTCACACAAATGAGGAGTCACATGCTGCCACCTGATGCTGACACTCAACAGGAGATTCTTCAGTATAGTGTGGACCAGATTCTGCCCACTTTCAAAGACAAAGATGATGTTGTGACATGGTGGGTCTCTGTCTTTGAAACAGGAAAATATCCAGGCCTGTGTCAAGTTGTAAAAGCTGCCATGTCCATCTTCCATGGTCCCTTGGTGGAATCGTCTTTCAAACTGATGAGTGACATCATAGACCCCAGAAGCACCAGCATGAACATAACTACATTTAGTGCCATCCTAACTGTGAAATACACTTTGCAGTCCAGGAAGCAGAGTGCCTTAGAGATGTTCAGTAGGGATGATGTTAAGTTTGGGGCAGTAGACAGGAGGCTGTGCAGCAACATCAGTTCAGCAGGAACAAGAGACAAGTCGCAACGATAAAAGAAGTTCCTCAGAGTCTGAGAGAGGAGGATGGAGTTTGATTGCCAGCCATCTACAAGTGCTGCAGAGAAAAGGCTTGAAGCCGAAGAGAAAGAAAATGTTGCAAGAAAGGGGCACTTGAAATACTTGTACAAGCCAAAAGATTGAAGAAATAAATACATAACTTTTTGACCACCAAGTTGTGGCTGGTGTGCCAAAAATTTAAGTAGTGTCAATAAATGTGCTTGTTTAGTTTTTTTACTTAAAGTAGATGTTGTCTTTTCCCTTTATTTTCTCGTCAGAGTGCACCAGAATGCTTCTTTTACGTGTTAAAATCACAAAAATTGTCTTATGGGGGAATATGCCCCCAGGCCCGGCTTTTAATTCAGAAACATGTTACCTTTTTCACTTCTTGTGAGTTTGCTGGTCTGTAAAGATAATTATAATAATCATCATAATACATAAGCCTAATAAATTCCCTTGTGTTCCCAAAAAATGCTGCCCAAAAGTGTGTTCTTATCGAATGTGTTTGTATTGCGTTTTGTAATACAGTTAATGCTGCCTAAAGAAAAGAAAATAGAACTGAATTTTACGTTCAGGGTAAACATGTCTTGTATTACTTTTTGATTTAATCACATTCATCTTTGTTTCTTTAATACAAAGATACCTTTATATATTACTGGACCTGCAGAGTTGCGTTCACAATGTGTAGAGCGAACTGCTCCATGGAAATAAAGCGAAACTCGCAGCACCTCACAAGATGATCGGAGATCATTTGCAGCATTCTCTTAGATTACATTATTCTTCCAAACAGTTTTCAGTCAAATGAAACCGAGAAACGGTAGTGATAACTCTTTACATGCACTTGTTCCACGAGACAAACAGTGAATCAGACACGAGTACTGACGGCTTTTCTTTTGTCTGTTCTTAAAAATATAATAGTTTCTTCAAGTGTGTCTTTTTGACTAACAACATTTCTTGTCATGTGCCGCCTGTTGTGGGTAGATGAGCAAAATGACTCATGCATGATATACATTTGGACAAGGAGCTCATGAACTGGATTGAGTCGCATTTAGCGGGTGGCGGGAGCTAGATCACACCCTGGGTGCACGTAAAAAATAACAAACGTTCATAAAATCGTTTGTAGAAAATGCTCTTAATAGCTAAGATCAATAGTTATTGGGAAACGAGGCCCAGAACTTTGTGCATGTACGTGTCTAGGAGAAGCGCTTTCATTGCACTCGTGAACAGCGGAGCTCACTGCGGACACATATCAAATCAAACACGCATTGGCGGCTTTTCTTTCGTCCGTTCTTCAAAAAAAAAAATTGTCAAACGTCCGTCTTTGTGGCTAATTTCTTGTAATATATCACTCCGAGAAGTCTTACAGTTGGCCTTCCACAGTGTCTGGTACATTAGCTAAATACTCTGCATGAAAAATCTGCATTTGGCGGGTGTTCATTTCAAACTTTGTTCACCAGAAGTAGGCTGTACGACAAATTAGGTAGAAAGGAAATCATAACAGTGCCATTGACTTCAAGCTTTGCTTTCGCACCCACACTTTCTGTTAGAAAATACTTTCTAGAAAGTTTTAAACATTCATGTGTTGGTGAATGTTGAGACACCTGGCGAGCCACTTGATTTTTAACAAAGAGCCACTTGTGGCTTGCGAGCCATTGGTTCCTGACAATGGTCTAAAATCTGGAATTTTTCTAGCTTCTTAAAGGCACAGTTAACTTGGTGTATGTAAACTTCTGATCCACTGTAATTGTGATATATTAAATTAAAAGTTAAACAGTCTGTCTGTAACCAATTGTTAGAAAAATGTCTTGTGTCATGCACAAAGTAGATGTCCTAAACGACCTGACAAACTTCAGTTCGCTAAAATGAAATCTGTGGAGTGGTTAAAAAATTAGTTTTAATTACTTCAACCCAAGTGTATGTAAACTTCTGACTTCAACTGTATATAGTGAACAAATATTATAGGCCTACCTTTACACCTACTTTTCATTAACACAATGGCCTAGCTTGGCCCGCATGCCCCGAAGATTTTTTTCATCTGGCCCACTTACCGATGAAGTTGTGAATAGCCCTGTTTTAAAGTAAATGATCAGTCTTGGGATTTTAAGGCTCAATATCGGCATCTATTGCTTGAGACAGAAATCAAGTATATTTCATCCTAAGTAAGGCACCTTTTAATTTCCACAGAATCACATCAAGTCTTTACCGAAACGCAGAATGACACGTTTTTGTCCATATGCGCTTTTCATGTGGATTTCAATGTGGCACTGGCGCGCCGATGAACGTGACTTCACAAGCATTTTAACAAAGTGGATAGCCATAGTCTACCAGCAGATTAATATTGTGGACGATGAGAGATTTAATGCCCATTGCAATGAAAATGCAAACTATGTGGGGACTAGTTCTTTTAATTTGTCAACCTCCCAATTAGACTTTGGGGAGACGTTTAATGTTACTTGAATTGGATATATTTTAGTGTATTTCTAACTTAATACTGTGAAAAGCTTTGTTTGGAAAATGTTAATGAAGCATTATATTGTTAAACTTTGTTTTGTTTTCTTTCGTAAGGAAATAAATGCATCTTGACAGGAAAAGTACAGTGCATTCAGAAACTATTCAGACCCCTTATTAACATTTTGTTATGTTGCAGCCTTATGCTAAAATGCTTTAAATTAATATTATTTTCACATCAATCTACACTTCATACCCCATAATGACAAAGCAAAAACCCAATTTTTGATAACTTTGCAAATGTATTAAAAAGATAAAACTGAAATACCACATTGACATAAGTATTCAGACCCTTTGCTATGAAATTTGAAATTTAGCTCATGTGCATCCAATTTCTCTGGATCATCTTTGAGATGTTTCTACACTTTGATCGGAGACCACCTGTGGTAAATTCAATTGATTTGACATGATTTGGAAAGGCACACACCTGTCTATATATATAGTCTCTCAGCTGAAAATGCATATCAGAGCAAAAACCAAGCCATGAGGTCAAATGAACTGCCTGCAGAGCTCAGAGACAGGATTGTGTCGAGGCACAGATCTGGGAAAGGCTACAAAAAATGTTTCGGCTGCATTGAAGGTTCCCAAGAGCACAGTGGCCTCTATCATTTTTAAATGGAAGAAGTTTGGAACAACCAGGACTCTTCCTAGGAGAAGGACCTTGGCAAGAGAGGTGACCAAGAACCCGATGGTCACACTGGTACAGCTCCAGAGATCATGTGTGGAGATGGGAAAAACTTGCAGAAGTACAACCATCACTGCAACACTCCACCGATCTGGGCTTTATGCTAGTGTGGCCAAGCGGAAGCCTCTCCTCGGTGCAAGACGTAAAGAAGCACCAAATGGACTCTCAGACTATTAGAAACAAGATTATCTGGTCTGATAAAATTAAGATTCAACGGTTTGGCCTCAATCCCAAGCATCCTGCGCAATACCATCCCAACAGTGAAGCATGTTGGTGGTAACATCATGCTGTGGGGGTGTTTTTCAGCAGCAGGGACTGGTCAGGGTTGAAAGAAAAGCAGAACGCAGCAAAAAACAGAGATATCCTTAATGAAAACCTGGTCCAGATTGCTCAGGACCTCAGACTTAATTGAAATGTAATCAAATGACAGCACTAGAATGCAGTTTAATTATTTATTTAACTGAAATAATAATAAACACAACCCAAACTGAAGTAAACTTTAAGGTAAAAGTTAAATATCTATCTAGGGATTTTAAGAATCAATATCAAATGAATATTGCATATAATTAAAAAAATCTTTATTTTTAGCCAGCCCTACTGTGAACCTTCTAATTTGGTATATTACAAAAACAGTAGAGCTGTCAAAATGTACATATCAATACCATGCTGGAGCTCTGTCGGAGTGACCATCAGGTTCTTGTTCACCTCCCTGACTAATGCCCTTCTCCCCTGATCGCTCAGTTTGGCCAGGCGGCCAGCTCTGGGAAGGGTCCTGGTGGTTCCAAACTTCCATTTATGGACGCTTGTGCACATTGGGACCTTCAATGCTGCAGAACTTTTTCTGTACCCTTCCCCAGATCTGTGCCTCAATATAATCCTGTCTCTGAGGTCTAAAGACAATTTGTTGGACTTCATGGCTTGGTTTATGCTCTGACATGCACTGTTAACTGTGGGACCTTATATAGACAGATGTGTGCCTTTCCAAATCATGTCCAATCAACTGAATTTACCACAGGTTGACTCCGATCAAGTTGTAGAAACATCTCAAGGGGAGTGGAAACAGGATGCACCTGAGCTCAATTATGAGTGTCATGGCAAAGGTGAATACTTATGTACATGTGTTTTTTTCTTTTTTTTTTTTTTTTTTTTTATACATTTCCAAAGATTTCAAACAAACTTCTTTCACGTTGTCATTATGGGGTATTGTTTGTAGAATTTTGAGGAAAATAATGAATTTAATCCATTTTGGAATAAGGCTGTAACTTAAAATGTGGAAAAAGTTAAGCGATGGGAATCCTTTCCGGATGTACTGTATTAACGCATGCATATAATTTGAAAGGTTTAACACATAATTTTGTTTAGTCGTGATAAACCATCATAAATGCTGGTTAGAAGGGCAGAACCTTTGCAATGTGTCCACCTGGAGTCATTACACTGACACAACACACAAACACACACAACAGCCTTGTCAGAGATCAAATGGAGAAAGTAGCTCTTGACACTATTTGTTGTACAAAAGAAGGCCAGATGGGAATTGTGACAGAAATCATTAATAGCAAGCTCTATTGAGTAGTAGCAAGGAGCTACTGTGTGTTTTTGGTTGCACTAACACCTTTTTCCTTGCCTAATTAGCTGGTTATAAAGGAAGTGAATACACTGATACAAGATATCAAGTGTCGGTTTGCCTGACTGTCATTTAAACTAAAGGCTTCTGGCTGTATATTTGACCTTCTATACTGCATGACCTGAACCAACTTCTTGTTTAAATAGTAAATATGTCAAAACAGGAACAAAAACTTAGCTCATCTAATCATTTTCATTGGGTTTTTAAATACAGCACTGTTTGGAATATTGTTAGTAGATACATACATATTTGATTGTGTGTGAGAGTGTAGAAGATGACCTTTGGCCCAGTCATTGTCCACAGTCTCTGGTGTTTCAGTGGGGCTGTCAGTAAGCCCACCCCTCTTATCAGAACTTGTGTGTGTGTTGTTGTTGTTTACATGCCATGTTAATTGTGCTCCTTTGTGCTGCATTGGCTCATTTGCTTTGATCTCTGCCACCACTGCTGTCTCTCCTTCCATCTTTCCCATCTCTCCTATTCTATATTCCTATATGTGCACACTTGTGTGTGTGTTGTTGCTGGTGTTTAGGCCTTTGATAGTAGGATAACAGTATAAATAGTTTAGTAGTGGTCATTGTTCTGTGTGAGTAGGTGGCCTTCACAATCCATTAGGACCAAACCTCTGAGTCTCTCTCGTGTTCTTCACCTCCTGTTGGGAGCAAATCGCTAATTAATAAACAATTAGAAAAATGCACAGCGGCACGACACCCCCCTTCGTTCTAACACGCATACAGAAACTCTTAACTCTTCACCTATTATTTGTACTCTTTTAAAATCCAGACCAGTTAAAAAGTCAAGAGAAGCTTCCAAACTTCCTTCTGTTTCCTCTTCGTCAGAATGATGAAGTGGGAGCCGGAGGAGGAGGAAGTGATGGTGAGCAGAATAATTTTTATTTATGTGGTCTTTTAAATCATAACGAGAGAGAGGGAGGAAATCAAAGAAATAGGACAGAGCATTTCTTCAGATTTTCTCAAGCATTAGTTGATCAGAGCAGTAATTTCACAGCGCTTTGGCCAGGGTAATTATGAAGGGTACGAAGAGAGAGAAGGAAGGAGAGGGGGAGGAAAAAAGAGGAAAAAGATTCCAGGTGAGCTTCCTCGTGTTCACTGGCTCGTTATGATTAGTTTAATTGGACTGTGTTTGATTTTTACCGACATAGCCCTACTTCACCCTCCCAACTCTCTTCAGTGTCCTCAACCCCTCCACCCGCCTCTCTGTTTCTCTCTCTCTCTCTCTCTCTCTCTCTCTCTCTCTCTCTCTCTCTCTCTGTGACAGTGCAGTGACTTTTCAGAGCCGCCTGTGACCATCCCTCTCAGGGAGAGACGGAGCAATCCTTTGAACTTGTATTAGCCTCCCTGTGTGTATGTGTGTGTTTTGAGGCAAACCGCTTCCTATGTCACGTTCACTTTTCAGCCTCATTTACCTGCAACATCAGACATTAAATCAACACATGCAATCAAGTGTCATGGTTTTTTCTGTTTCAATCAGTTATTTGTCAATGCTAATGCACCACATATTGCAGTGATCTCTTTCTCTCTCTGAAGTCCACAGTCGTTAGCGTTGGCCCTCCTCTGGTGCGTAAGAGTCAGTAGGAAGGCCCAGGAAGACCAAATGTCCCAGCAAGCAAAGAGACTCTAAGTTAATTGGGCCAATTAGGCCACAGTTGTCCTCCTGTTCTTTGGTCTGACATTCACAAGCGATTCCCCCAGAATTTCAAAGAAATTGTAGCTGTGCCTTCCATGTATGGGTTAGTCTTCAATTAGGGGCACTTTTGTCTACTTGAAAATAAAATTACCTCAAAATATGTTTCATCTATGTTAAAACATGTATCACTTGTCCTGGAATAAGGATTCAATCATGCCGGTAATGACACGTGATGGTAATGAAATTGAGTTTTTTGGATCTTTTATATTTTTAAAAATCAAAAGTAATTAATTGTTTATGAATTAAAATGCTCAATTACAGTTTGATAATTACACCTAATAAAGCTACTCTTAGATCATAATGTAAAAAATCTTAAAATGTATTGCATTTCGAACCATTCAATAACATTTAAAAATGTCTCTTAGCTGCTCTGCTGATGTACTCACATGTCACTTCTCATTTCCGTCATTACCAGATATAATCATTTTGGGGAAAACTTGATTGTTCTATAAATGTTTGGTGTGATGGTAATGATACCAGTGATCCTTTGTTATATATATATATATATATATATATATATATATATATATATATATATATATATATATATATATATATATATATATATATATATATATAACAAATTCTATGCACATAATTACCAACTATCTTAGGAAAAGTAGTATTTCCTTTATTGTAACATTTTAATAAATTGAAAGTTATAAATTCTGGGTGAGGCTCAAGCCCAAAATAAGGAATTTCTTCATTCATACTAGGGGGCTAAAAGTTCCCCTAATTGAAGAATCTCCATATGCATTTTAACATACTAACATAAAGTAACTACACAGTATCCACAGCTACATTCCAAATGTCATCTTGGAGCAGCTTTCTTTTTCTGGTGGATTCTCCTCTAATGAAACAGAATGGTCGAAGGTAGCTGAAGGACTGTGTGTGTGTGTGTGTGTGTGTGTGTGTGCAGATCAAAGGGGTTAGCTAGAACAGAGAAACTGTTAGTCAGAGAGCGAGAGATAGATGCCCCTCCAATCTCTTCATGAGTTGTGATCAAGCCACCGCTCTCTCCTGCTCTTCACACACTGTCATTACTCAGTGGGGTCGTTTTCTCTTTTTTTTTCCCCTTCTCTCTTTTTCTTCCTCTTTCTCTCTCCACCACAACAGCCTCTCCTTTCTTCTCTTCCACAGCCTCATTCCTTTCTTTTAACCACCCTTCAATTTTTAACCTAATTCATAAGGCTGTCTCCTATGAATAAAATATGAAGGATAAAAGCGTAAAGTTTAAGTTCATTTTGATATGAAATTGCAATTGTTTAATCCAGTTATTTCAGTCAAGCTGAAAAGTGTTTGTTTAGAGAGAGAGAGTGCTAAGAGTTTGTGTGTGTGTATCTGTGAACACTTTAATTAAAGAAAGTAGGTACAAGCATTAGCACATTATTTTCCAATAACTTGTTGATTTTTCTTTTGCATTAATGCATTTTAATGGTCATGCGTCACGTCCTCAAAGACTGAGAGAATTTTTTTAAAGTGCGTTCACACATAAAGTGATATTCAAGGGGGAAGTGACAAAGTCATTGATTTTCAATGAGAGTTGGTGATTTCTGGTGAGCAACAGCGACCATTGGTAATGCAATGTGGGAGTGTACAGTTATGTGAAAAAGTTGATGTGTCTCCTATGAGATACTGTAGGAAAGATGGAGTTGTTAATGCAGTTGTGTAGGCTTTCACTGTTCTAAATGATTCATCTTTGCTCATATGCAAAGATATGATAGGATATGTCAATAGGATATGTCGATAAGAGTTTGATTCATGCATTTATAATTGTTTATCTTGTTTATTATACAATATATTGTGAACGTTTTTGCCTCTAACAATGTATTTTCAAAAGATAGTTTACTTGTTTATCAAGTCAACAAGTGTCAGTGAAGAGCATGTTTGAGATGAAATATGGCACAAGTGATGTCTGTAGAAAACCATGGTAAATATCACTTGTGAGTATTTTTATTGGCCATCATTATCAAGCTGTACTTTTGCCAAATTATGCAAAAAGTGTGAAAATATTATTTAATTGTGTGCATAAAGGATACATAAATGTTAGCTATGAAATTAGCCTTAGCAAGTCAGCCATTATATTTAAAAAAAATTTATAAAAAAATATTATTTTCATCACCATGATTTCCACCACATAATTCTATTTAACACAATACAGAATTTTAGATGGGATGGAAATTACACTGTGGTGTGAATTTCCATGACTTTCCTTTGTTGTGCATGAACATACAGTTTAAGACATTGTTAATAGACACATTTAAAAAAAATTGTGAGTGTGAATAATTTTTTTGCGGGGGGAGAGCACTTTCTAATCCTTAGTGCAAAAAGTTGAAGAAACGCCCTTATACAAACACATTCCCCTCCAGAATGTTTCTTTTTAGCTGCAAGAAAACTGTGACTAGGCCAAATTTTGCGTTTTAATCTGATTTTCAAAAGCTACTGCATAGCCAGTGCAGCCTACTAATAACGGCATCCAGCATTAGGATCAGCAATACAGCCATTTGTTGACCTCCAGCGATACAGTCGTTGTATATGTGGAAAGTCCTTTTAGAGTAAAAACTTTTATAGCAGGTGTGTGTTGTTTGAACTCCACTCTTGAGCCTGTCTGGTATTGTAAAGAACAGCTTGTGGTGAATGGCTCTTACTACTGGGTAATTATCTTGTCGTGACAAGGGTAAAGTTTTCTTACTGCTCGCACACAAGCTGCCTGCCCAACCAGTTCATCTACTACTGTTTCATCCGCATCAGGGGTTTGTCTTTCCAACTGCCCACATTCAACTATGTGTGCACAAAACTGACGTGCACAGCTCTTCTTCCATCTCGTCTGTAACACTCTTCTGGCTCTCTGCAAACATATATTTTAATAAGCATGTTTTGTCTGGTTTCGTTTTGTAAGTCTCGCTCTTGACATTTCTCTCTCTGTCATGATACATAACTCTTGATATTTATATTCCCCCATTGTTTATGTATTCTGACATTTGTTTGTTTTCAACCTAAAGGTGTTGTGGAAATGTGTCTAATGACCTCATAAATCTTTGAGGGACAAACCTGGCCAATAGCATTGATCCTTCCATCCTTCTCTCTATTTTTTTTTTAATTATCATCTCTACTTCTCAGAAATGGGTATCTGTTTGACAGTGGGGTTTTTTTGTAAGCCGGGTGCTTCCATCTCTATCTCTCTATTTATCTTTTCCCCCTCACACCGCACCAGTATCATCTACACACATGCACAAGTATAATTATGCCATGTACAACGGCCTTTGATAGCATGTACAGTTTTCTTCTTAATTCTTTATCAAATGCATTGATCGTGGTATATGTGCATTGATCCAGGAAGCACATCTGCAGCCCAGTGATAAGGCCACAGTGGCATCTCACTCTCTCTTTCTCTCCCTCTCTCTCATTCTTGCTCATTTGGCTGGGGGCTAAAGCAGACTGCTGTAGGATTAGCTGATGCTCAACTACTTGCATTTTAAGTTGACACCTCAACACCAAGCAGAGGCCACATTACAGAGGAAAAAGCCGTCCACCCAATGCTTCCCCTTTCGAAAACTCTCTCACTCCTGATATTTCTCTCTCTCTCTCTCGACTACATATAATTGGATTTGTGAACGGGAGCAGCCGAATGCTTCCTTTAGAATGGCCGGGGACACAAGGTGAAGTTTTCTCATTACAGACCACGAAGCCAGGGGACAGATCATAGCCGATCTGTATTTTCCATTTAAAGAGGACAGAAATGGGAGAGAAGGAAGAATAAAAGAGAGAAGGGTTTGATAGACATTGGTGAGAGAGGGAGGTGAAGAGGACAAGGAAGTCTCTTTATTTTACAGGTCACTTTGTAAAGAACAAAACGAAAGGGTTGATGAGCCAGAGACGTGGCGATGTTTTCATTTTCTAGAACATATCTTTTGGCCCCAGAAACCATTGTATTTGGCTTTGCTTTTGTGAATATTCAGGTTCTTTTTGCCACGTTGACCCAAAATTTGATTATCGTGTACCATCTGTATGATTTTGTGAGGATAAAAATCCAAAACCTCTCCTCTTCCGCACTGCTTACTTGCAGTGTGGGTGTGTGTACGTGGCCCTCCCCTTTTCTGCACACTCAGTGTGTCATGACAAATGTATCTGTTTGTGCTTCACTGGCTGGCACCGTCTCTGGCTGGCTGGCACGGTTGTGTTAGCGCCAGGACCTCGGGCTTGTGTGTGTGCCTAGCAGAGCGACTCCTTCCCTGGCTCACTGTACCCACCGGCCCCCTTCCACCCCCAAGCCCCCTCCAAAAGAGCAGCCAGGCTGGGGCAGCCACCCGGATCCCATGCCCAATGTGAGTGCTTCTGTCTGGGCCTCAGCTCTACCGCCCACCACCTCTCTTCCTGGATCTCCTGTCCAGTCTGGGGCAACAGCCTTCCATTATCTGCTTTTACACCACCTTTTCTCTTTTTTACTTCCAAAAAAGTGGAGACAAGTCTTCCTACACAGTATGCTTTCTTCTCCACCTTTAACTATCACTTTATCACTGTTTCTGCCACCCACAATGATTCAATGATTTTTTTTCTTCACTTGTTCTCTTGTATGCCCTCATTATCCTTAGAGATCAGCAGCTGTGAGTTTGGATGGACCACTGGTCTCTCTTCCTCTTCCTCTCACTCCATGCATTGCTCAGTTGGATAGTCCAGACTGAACGGTCAGGCTTCAGTGTAGCTGAAGAAGAGCCACTTGAAGTCCATTTGAATGGAGAGAGAGAGAGTGATTAAAGGAATCTCTTCATAAGAGGAGAGACAGTTTCACACCTCATTGCCGCTTTAGAAATGGATCATTCCACAGTGATTATTCTGTCATTGTAAAAGGCTGATTGAATTGAGGACTCCGTCTGCGTGGTTAAATGATTATTTTGGTCCACACAAGTTGACCTCACACCTTTAATTCACATCTTTCTCTTTCAATCTCTCTATTATCAATTTTATAGGACCTGATTAGCATGATTGTTTAACATACAATATTGGCAAGCAACAATACAAATAGAAAATATATATATTTTTCTGGTTTTATGGCTTGTGCACACCAAGCTCAAAACTAATGCAATTATGTGGAAATCTAAAATATTGGCAAACAGTATTTTAGACCATTTTCACATACTTTTTGATTGGTTGGCATCTGAACAATAGAAGAAAATCTACCTTGCCTCTGAATAAACAAAACTCTGAAGCAGTACGATATTTCATACTCGATGTAAAGGAGCTCGTGGAAATGCGTTTTTTTTCTTTTCAAACTTAAGGAACATTCCTTCTTGACAGCGCATTAATCGCTGGAGTTTGCCAAGTCGCAACAATAATTTTTATTTATACTAGGGATTTCTAACTTCAAGTATCTGCCCTTTTACAATTTAAGCTTCTGTGAGATGTTTTAGTATTGTGTCTGTGTGGTTTGAAGCATCTTCTCTTTACTCTGTCTGCTGCGGTTTTCATCTTTTGTTAATTATCCTTGACTATATTATTACAGAACATTTCCAGAGTTGCCTTAAAGCAGTTTACACTGGGCCTGGTGGTAATCCTGTCCTCTGGGCACCCACGCACAATTTTCTGTGCTAATGGCCAGCCCAGCCCTGAATCACTTTATGTAAAATTGTGTGTCGAAGGTTGTGTTTATTGATACCTGCGAGGTTGAGCTTATCATGTAGTGTTTTAGACTCCAGCCTCAAAATTAATGAAAATTATATTACATTAAATGTTATGATGAGCACAGGGCAAAATGCCTCACAGCTCAAACGAAACACTCAGAATTACTAGCTGGATGAAACGGCTTAAGCCAGCTTAGGTCTCCCAGCCTGAACAAGCTAGTGCCCGAAAGCCCTTTAAAACCATAAACAAGACCAGTCTGTCCAGACTGGGAGACCAGCTAAACTATCAAACCATTTTAGACTGGTTTAAGATGTTTATTTTTATTAATTTATTTCAGCAGGGTACAGAGAGAACAAGAGTCATGATCAAAACAATCTCATAGCTCAATATCTTTTGTTCAGTTTATTCACATCCATATTATTGGCTAATCTGAGACATCTTCCAATCAGAGCAGATGTATAAAGTTTGCAGGAGTGCGGTGGATACACACAAGCACACAATTCAGCTTTGGCAGGAACACTGCTGTGTTGTTAGGTGTAACCTGGCCTTAGATTTGTCTTGAATGTTCCAATTACCCTGAGATCCAGGGGGCCTCCGGGCTGGACCCCTTCAAAATGCTGCTGGGATTCCCTCATCTGCATCTCACCACTTGTTGTCCTCTTTAACAATGGCTTCAGACAAACAGTTTTCACAGAAACAGGTGAAATGGGGTTAATTAGCTTAACGCTTCTGTAATGAATTGGGCTAATTCACACTCTGCTCTTCTGCTCCAGAAACCTGTTAGCACCTTGAAAATACAGAAAGAGGTTGGTGAGTATATGCTCATGGCTGTTTGTGGAGCCAGTTTTCTCATCCTAACTGTAACTTTAATCTCAGACCCCATATACACCTGGTAGTCAGATGCATTTCAGGTGGTCTGATCAAAAGTTGTCAGCATTAAATGGAGATGTAAAGGGGGTGCAAAACGTTTTGTGAATGTCAAGTCATTTATATTTGTATAGCACCTATCACAACACATCGTGTTAATCAATTGCTTCACTAAAACAAGAGTTTAAACTTTGCCGGTTACAAGCGACTATAAAAGGAAATTACTGTAAAATGTTTAAAAAAAAATATTCCTATACAAGTACGAGAACTTCAATGATATTCTACTGTGTGTTTGATGCTGTATAAACATGCAGTGACAAAGATGAGAAGCACACACCTGAAACCCAGCAATACAGGTACTCCATTAAAATAACGGATTCTGATTGGAATGCTGCATTTGTTCTTGGATTAAATTTAAACATAATGGTGCATTTGATTAACAGAGTCTTCTATAGAGGTCGACCGATTAATCAATCGGCCGGCCGATTAATCGGCCGATTTTTTTGCATTTTTTAACATAATCGCATCGGCCAATATCCAAGTATATCAAGCCGATTATTAGGCAGGCGCATCTGTGGCCTAGAGTCATTTTCCAGCAGAGTGAGCAGACCTCATCCAATGCCTAAGGAAGGAGCTAAGTTCCTTGGAGAAAACAGTAAGGATTAAATTTGTATAACTTCTTTATATTTAATTAAAAAACTTTTGATATGTTACTGCCAACTTCGAGAAAAAACGCGACTTGACGTTCGGCTACTTTGGATATTGATAGCGTAGTTGAAGTTGCATTATCACAGCAGAAGGGTTGCTATCATGTCACAATAAGTAAGCAAGAATTTTGCAATTACAGATAGTGAATCTGAGACTTTTATTTGTTCTGTTTGTGTGTCTTATATTTGAGAGGGTTGTCACTCAATGCAGAGAAATAAGTAATAAAAAAGATACCAAGGCGCTATAGGCTATTGAAGGACTGGCTTTGGTAAGCTCGGACGTTATCGGTTCTGCTGTCGGTACTGGAGAAATTAAGAAAATACATTTATTATTGCTATAAAGAGAAAGTTATTTTATCTCGCCAGCCATTTCTATGTATAATAATATGTCGCGCACAGCGAGCACAACACAGCCCTGCTAAATGAGTGACAGAACTAAACATTCAAACGTAGCCTGGTTTAGATTTGTGATATTAGTCTGATTTTATTTTAGATTTCGCCTTCCAAAGATTATCAAAATAATATTTATACATAAGCCGCATTCTGTCTAGCACAACTTCCTTCCCTTCACGGCGGTGCACTGACATTTCTCCCTAAAACTCAAACTTAACGTCAGAATCAGCACGATCGGTGATTGTTGTAAAATGCAGTCTAGCTACTGTTGCTAAATTGCGGGACGCGTTTAATAATAAAAAGAGCGCAAGGGATACCGTTCCCAAGGCGGCGCACGCTCCGAAACAGACCACAACGAGACAAGCAAAGTATAGGCTACTTTGGGCTTCATGTGCGCGTCTAAACTATCAACTATACACAAAAATATGTCTAAACGACCGGCTTGGAGAGTCACTTAAACACAGTTTATGTCTTAAACGGACGTAGTTATGGAAGTAGTTGGGAGAAAATATGCTGCATCAGGAGCCTATTAGATCTGAACTCGGTCTTAAAGGGGAAGCTGTCTAATAAACATGCTGACGATTGAGCTATTACTGCGAATCAAACAACAAAAGGCAAAGAGAAAATTACTTATGATTTTTATCTATGATAAACTATGCAGTGTTATTTTACAATTGATTACTTTATTAGATTTCTTTTTAGACCACACCTGAACAGTAATGTTAGTAGACCTTCCTGATCCTATATAACGTTTATCTTTGTTTAATATATATATATATATATATATATATATATATAACAACAAGAACCGTTAAGAATACCGTTGAAGTATCGGATCGATAAGAGTAGTAATACCATTAAAACCTTAACGACACTCATCCCTAGTTATGCCTGTGCTTCTCTTGGATGCTCTGAATATTGGATTACGTTCCTGGATTGGCCCTTAATTAAAGCTGCATTTGGATCTCAACCTTCGTGTCTCGGAGCAGTTCGTAACACCTGCTTTGTTTATTTAATATATTTGTTATACATTATTTATACAATATGTTTTTATATTATACATTTTTTATTTAAGTCTACAAGTGCAGATTGGTCAAGTGTTCAATAAATGTATTTGTTGAGAAATTTTGTCTATCTTAAGTAATTATTTGTGTTACATTTTATCTTTCAAATAAAAGGTTCAAATAAGAGGTTAAAAACAAGCACATATTGGCCAAAATAAATCGGCAGCATTAATCGGCCATCGGCCAACCCGGATTTCAAAAGATCGGCATCGACCTGAAAAAAACAATATTGGTCGACCTCTAGTCTTCTACAGTCAAGTAGAAGTTCCATGTCCTGTAATGCTTTTTAAAATCATAAATCCGTGAAATGTAGTAGTTCAACTGGAAAGGGACCTTTGCGTGCATTTTTGTATCTACCTCTTATTTATGCAAACAAGCTTACTCACACACATAAAATGAAATTCCAGCATGTATCTCAGGTTTATTATGTCTAGTCCTGTACAGAATCAATGACATATAAACCATGCATTATATTCAACACACACGCTGTCTCTTTTTCTTTCTCTATGTTGCTGCCAGGGACCCTCCATCCTGGCTAGTAAAAAAAAAAGCTGCTATCAGTCTGATCTGATGGGAGAGAGAGAAGAGTGAAAATGGCATTTCTGTCAATTACTTGAGCTGGCACCCGTTCAATAACCCCCCTCTCCCTCCATCTCTGTGTGTGTGTGTTAGGAGCGTGATGAAGAACGGCGCAGGCAGCTGAGAGAGAGAGCCAGGCAGCTGATAGCGGAGGCTCGATCTGGAGTAAAGATGGCTGAACTGCCTCTCTACACTGACTCCACCTCTATTTCCTGTAGTGCAGCTGGGAACAACTTAAAAGGAAGGTCAAAGACAGCTGGAGGTGAGTGCAGGGGGGCTTTTAGAGTCAGAACGTGCACATACACTCACAATGTATAAACACACATACAAGCATATACACTTTCTCATAAACATGCAAGCACGCACTCAAATCTGCATGCATTTTATTCTGAAATATCATACACAGCTCTGTTCCAAAACCTTGCCTACCAAGACAGCATTTACCTAGACCATATCATATGTGTGCTCCCAACACAAAGTGTGTTCCAAAGGGTAGATACCGTTCCTTCTTTTGATCAAATTCGAAGACAGCTTCACATTTATCCTTCATGGCTAAGGCAATCCTATAATGCAACAAAGCTCAATGAAAAAACTATTCCAAGATTTCAGATGAAGTGAGATTATAAATATTATTAATTTAGTGCTATTTGTGTTATTAGCTTAACAACATACTAACACCCAAACTCTGTTGAAATCAACTGCTAGTCCTGTCTTCCATGTGCTTCCATGTTCCAATGTGAGGAACCCATTTAAATATTCACTCAGTTGTTACTTGTGTATAGCGTCAAATTTGGTCACTTTTGAGGTTCCATTGCAGCTAGGATGCTACTTGGGAAGCAAGCTGTAAAGGAGGGAGTAGACAGCAAGGGAGTTAATTTAAGGGATAGTTCACACAAAAAATTAATTGTCATCATTTACTGACTTTCTTTCGTGGAACACAAAAAGCGATGTTAGAATGTTTCACCATTCACTTTCATTAGATAAAAAAAATAAAAATTACAATGAAAGTGAATGGTAACTGATGCTAACATTCTACCTTAAAGAACCCATATGATGCTAATTTACAGGTTCATAATTTTATTTTGGGGGTCTACTAGAATAGGTTTTCATGGTTTAATGTTCAAAAAACTAATAATTTTTTTCATACTGTACATTTCTTTCCCTGCTCTTCATACTCTGTCTCTTCAAAGCCCCCCTTTTTGAAAAGCCCAGTGTGCTCTGATTGGTCAGCTGGCCTAGTCTGTTGTGATTGTCAACCACGTAGAGCGTGTGTCGGAATTGTAACGGCCCTTACTATAACAGAGTTTCAGTTCCTGAGGCTTCGTGAGCAGCACTGTAAACACTATTGAAACCATGGTAAAAGTGGCGTCGGTTTTTGTTGTACTAGTTTTTGCCAGAGTTCAATAATTAATGAAATAATGAAAGTTTGGAAGAACAAGTGACCTGAACCACCTTCGCACGCTTGACTTGAGCAGGACGTTTCACAGTGGTAAGGTTTAATTTAGTAGCTTACAAGTACACTGTGGATTATTGTGAACCTAACAAAGCTTCAAGTAAAAGACACGCAGTGCGTCTTAGTTAGTCATCTTTTTCTGGAATGGGTGTAGCTGAACCTTTTTTGCCTGAGCTATGAACAGAGAACAGAGGCTTACTCCCGGTTAGTGAACAGGTTTGCCATGGACTACCGTGGGTAGCGGCCGTAACATTAGAGCTTGTAATTATAAAATTATATAAGACTCTTTGAGATCAACCATTTTGTTACACAGTCATAGGTAAAAGCCGCCCCACAGCTGAATAGTAAACCCTTAACAAAACAATAACATTACATAGCAAGTTAGCCAAGCATTACCATGGATTGCAGATGTAAAATGACCGTTAAGTAAAATAAATCCATCTACTCACTTGATCACTATTCATGATAGTAAGAACGACAAACAATCTGCATGGTTTGGAACAACATAAAGGTAGGTAAATGATGACAGAATTTAGTTTTGGGTGCCCATAATGTCTGCTTGAAAATGATTTTGTCGCTCAAACCATAATCGCGACCATTACTTTCAAAGCCCAGAGGAGCATTACATTAAGCAACACACCCATGTACACTAAACTCTAATTTGAGGTGTTCACAGAGGGCTTCACTTCCATTTGTTCAGGCAGTCGGCTCCAACATAATCCCTTTGGAAATACATCAGGAAAACTCAGAGCATCTGATGGCAGCCAAAGGTGCCCTATGCCCCAACACACATGCACACCAGTCCACACGGCCCAAATCATCATCACGTCATTACAAAACACACCCATGCCGGGTAATCAGCGGCTTATTGCCTAAGAAAAGAGTCCCGTAGATGGCGTCTCCTTCGGTTCTGCCGCCCCACTGCGTCCTGCGTTATCATCAGCCACCATTTCTCCTTTTATTTCACATTACAGGACCATGAGACAGCCCGTTAGTGTCGAGTTAACCACTGGGTGTACCGTGTGGAAACAGTGGGGCTTTAGCGTAGTGGGCAGCTGCCACCATATTATACATGTTTACGCTGAGGGATGTTAGCGTGGTGGCTAGCTGCTGCGTATTATTAAAAGTGAGAGGGTGTTAGCATTGTGACTAGGTGTTGTTTAATAAGCACAGAATAAGAGAGGTGTTAACGTAGCGGGTTAGCCGCTGTGCCTAATTCTGTGCCGGCTCATGTCCGTGTGCACCATTTCACAGCTCAAGGGGAGACAAAATATTCATTTCCTTTTATCTCTTTCATCTTTCTCTCTTTGACGCCCTCCATTTTCTCTTCATCCTCTCCCCGTCTACTTAATAGTGTTCCCTCCTCTGCCTCAATCACGCCATTCTACTCATTTACCGCAGTCCAGAAATGCCACAAAACACCTCTCACAACAGCCCACAGAGGTGGACAAACCAGTACAGACAGAGCAGAGATAAACAGGTCAAACATATGGGGAGAAAAAGGGATAGAGAAAGGGGGAAGTGAAAAGAGAGAAAATGGTTTGGTTTATTTGGCCTTTTGGGTTGTTGAAATTTCTAATTGTAGAACTCATTAAAAATCAGGTCTGAGGAAAATGCTGTAGGCTTGATGCACAAGGCCTATCGTGCAGAACGCATAATCCCACCAACACACAAGCACACACACTCCGCTCTTATTCTGAGTAGAGCAAAACATTCACCAGCAAAACTTTCACCAACTCCAGCACCATGCATTCTGTTAATTAGCTTAGCACTGCCCATTTGTGTATCATAGAAAGTAAATTAAACAAAGCATGAGGGAGAAAAAAAAGGAACACTGTCACTTTCTCTTTCTCTTTTTTCTCTTTTTGATTGTTTGTGCATTTCTCTGGGGATGTCATGTGGCATTTTCCTATTTGTTTTGTCTCTTATTTAGGTTGAACTGCTCCGTGTGCGTGGCTCTGTTCTGGTTGCCATGTAACTGAATGAGATCGATGTGTATTGTGTATTGTCGAGGGCTCTGTGGGTTTCAGATCTGTGGATGCGGAAGAGTAAATCTGGAGGAGATTTTGCCGTCAAGGCCCAATCTGCCATGCAACGAAACACACAGACACACACACAGCACACAGAGCGCTCAGCTCTGCCAGACACTCTCCTGATCTGCCTGATTTCTCTCATCTCAAACACACACACTGATGTGAGAGCAACTGTAGGCAACTAAAAGTCAGCAAAAATAAAAAAAGAAATAACTTTTGTAGAAGTTGAGGTGTAATTTTTTTTTTGTTTTAAAACTTTGTCCTATCCCAGCTTAATTTGCAGAGACCATTAAATAAGAGACGGTAAGATATTCATTTGTTGATTTCCCCCAAAAAGATTGAACACTGGCACAATCAAAACATTGCTTTGTTTATTTTGCATCTCAACCACCCCAACATTGTAACGTTCAGGGTTTCCATAGTCATTGAAAACCTGGAAATATGAGGCAATTTTTGGAATCGTGTTTTCCAGGCCTGGAAATTGATTTTAATAACACCTAAAAAGTAAAAGAATTTCTAGTTATTCTCCACTCTGAAAGATTTAGTCATATAAATATTGCTCTTGAGGAGTAGAACAAAAGTGATGTCCAATTTGTGAGTGAATCCTCCTCCTGACTAGGTTTTTTTTCTGTTTCTGTAATTGATAGAAATTGTTCACATATCGTACAGAATGATTCATGAGCAAATCAGTTTGAATCAACATGATTTTTAAAAATCGGTTTCCAGAAATCACAAACTATTGGAAAAGTCATGTAATTTCATTGGTCACAAAGGGTGGGAACCCTAAACATTGGCTAAACCAGTGGCATTAGTTTGGGGTGGGACTATGTTTGTCCACCCAATGGAAGACATGGGGAGTGTTTATGGAAACCTGTTTGAAAACATGATTTATTTGTGCAACTTTGTTATATGACACTAGTGGCACAGAAGTTACACACTTCACCTATCACGAAATATGATATGAATGTCTAAATGGATCTAAACTCTTAACAACTTTTTTTTATGTTGGAATACAAAACTAACATTCAACGCTTCACTAACCTTCTCTGTCTTACCTCTTTTCTTTTCTGGGCACCCTTTTTTATTTGCTTACAGACGTGGTGGATGGGTTAAGTGTGGAGGGTGAGGATGAGGAGGGCAGAAGTAAAAAAGAATCTGCGGCACCTCATGCTGATGATGTTACTGATACTAACACAGATGAGGATCTGTCATCTTCATGTCTAATGGAGGACGATTTTACTTACTCTGCCGGTGACCTGGCTTCTCTGGGTAACCCAACACTGCATGATCTCTGCTTGTGCGTGTGTGTGATCACATGTGCATGGTAATGCTAGATTCTCCTAGTTGCCAGTGTTGGTGCATGAGTGTGCAGTGATTTATCTATTTGTCTGTATCTACGGTCTGTGTCTGTTTTACGCATTGTCTGCCACAACATTTAGTTGACGTGAGCCGGATTTGTTTCTTTGGGTGCATCTGAATTTTCAGAATTTGTTGAAAAAGTATTTCTCGACATTTGAAGTATGTTTTGTTGGTATGCAGGCGAGTAGTATAAAGACATTTACTAGACATACTAGATCTGCCTTGTTTGGCATTGTCCTTTGACCAATGTATTCGATTTGTGGAATACTACAACTGCAAAAATTAGTTTACTCCATTTAACCATGAGGAACAACATTCTTAGTACCTATAGCTCTTGATATTAGCTGCCATTTTTATTTAATCTGAGGGCTCCTCATCTCCATTGGTCTTATGTGATAGCAAAGCGTACATAAATACTGAGAATTCAGATATCCCACTTATGACTTACTACTTTTGCATATTGTGTAGCAGGGAAGTATGCATATTCAAATTCAGGTTTCACTTTTGTCAAACCTTTGACCTTTTACCCTACTGTAATGACCCTTCATTTACCATTTCATTTGTCTCTAGTGTCATTACTTGATATTTTCACCACCACCTTAAGAATTTACTGATATTTCAATTGAAAATAACATTAAGGATGACAAGAGCATCAGTTTTCACAGGCTTTAAATTTGTTTCTGAGAGTATTTATAACATTAATTTCTCTTTGGGGAACATTAACAGGTCTTTTGCTTTTGTTTTCCAGTTGAGCTACAGGAACCTTTCAGACCTGTTTAACTTTCAGAACTCAAGACTCCCTTTGAAGTCCACCAAGACGATTTATTAAATCTAAGCTCCAAAGAAATTTGGTTTCAAAATCGTGTTAGTGATTTTGGATTAAGTCAGTTGGCCTGCCCTGATGAAGGACATTGTGATTAGCCAATCATAATAGAGGTCATTTACTTAGACGTTTAAAGGTACAGTAGCAAAAATAACCCTTGTTACTTCTAAAGCCCAGAGTATACATCGGTCAGATGCCAATGCTGAGTGGCACAGGGCGTGTGATGCAAATCTCACGATCAGCTGAGTGCTTGGGCAGTGAACGCATGCAGCCCAGTGTTTCTCACCGTGTGTCTTTTAATGCTCCTGGAATTATTTGCACTAATTGGTGGGTCCACAAGGTGGTAACACTCACATTTGAGCCATTGCCATCACGAAGAAAAGCTACAAGTAATCACCTGTAAACATCGCCGGAGGCGAAGTTAAAAAAAACCACAGTTGATGTGCACGTCAAGAACACGTGTGTGAGGAGGTCCAGAGATACAAGCATTTGTATAACTCAAATCTGAAGCACGATGAAAATATATTTTGGGTCACAACTCCTGAACAGAAATAGTCAGGTGTCTCATAGCAGTCATAGCACATATACGCCAACCGCCTGTGTCTGGGTGCACAGTAATATGGAATATACTTTGACAGGCACACGTTCAACTGTACAAAATTCAGGTATACTTTGGGCTTAAGGGTCAGAGAGTGGAAAAATGTCTTGTAAAATTAAATGACAGCTGTTTTTGGTGCAAGGAACCTTCACTAACTTGGACTGCCTTTTACTAGGTTGAAGATGTTAAAGGTGAGTTTCTTGTGTTTGGGCAAACTTTTGGCCAGTAAACACACCTTGTGCTGAGGCCTGATAAATGGCTCCTGTGGTCCTTTTTTGGAGGGGAGAGAGAGAGGGATGCTGGGAGCAGAGGAGAACAGTACCCACATGAAAAGCTTCCTCATCTCACTTTCATCTCCAGCCCAGATGAGAGGGGGAACGGGAGAGTGAGAGGGAGGACAAGGCCAGAGATTCAGCTAAACCTGCAAGGGGGGGGTGAAATTTGTAAATGCCAGACACGACATAGGGTCTATAAAAGTGTGTGTACTTGCATTTACGCGCAATTATTTATTAGACACTCTTTTTATTATTCACTTGCACATGGGAAAAATCACAGAGAATGTATTACAAAGGAGCCAACAATATTCGTAGTACTGAATTAACTGGTTTGGAGAGTTAACAAGAGTAGTACAGAAGTGTCAAAAGTACAGAAAAGAGAGGTTTATTTTGTGTTGCTTATTTATAGAAAGTAGGTGCATTTGTTTATAGGATTAATAGGGCTTGTGGAAGAGCTATGGTTTCAGCTATTTCATGATGATTATTATGCACACATGGTGTGTGTAATTTAGGAAGCAAGAAAGAGACTTTTTTCTAGAAAGGTGTGTATATATGTGTGTATGTGAGGTTGAGAGGGCCGATTTGCTTGAGGGGAAACATTGCCATAACCTCGGCTTATCTGTGTGTTGGAGAAGAGTGGCCTACTGCACATAACACTTTCTCTATGCTCGGAGTGATTTCTGACACCCCCTCTTTTTCTAGGTGTAATGAACAGCAGGCATGTGGACCTGAAACTCAAGAAGCTCACAGGGTTTCGGCCACAGGATGGCAGCTCTCCATCCTCATCATCCTCTTCATCATCATTGACAGCATCCAGTACTTCTCCCCTCAGCCCTGAACCAAGTGGCCTACAGGTATCCGCACCTAATGCCTCTTTCTCTTAGCATGTACTGCATGTGTATATTGTCACATTTGTTCTCTGGTATATTCCAAAATGCTAATGATCAACTTTTTTTTATCCAATCAAATCAGAATCGATAACATGAAGGCCAACCTATTACATAGAGTGCAATAGTGCCCGGACACTTTTTCAGCTGTTTTTGTTCAGAAACTATTTTTCTTATTTATGTTTTCCATAGGAAAAATCCTTCATAAAAGAGTTCTAAACCATGCAACCAGCTGCGGTTGTGTTGTTGTGTTGCAAACTTTCATTTGAAGCAAAAAATAATTTGATAATCAGACAAAAAGACAAAGGTACTTGATTCATCAGGGAATAATCTACAATCACATGAAGCATTGCAAATGACGTAATTGAATTAAAAACTATAGAAAAAAGATTAATTAAAATATTCATTAATTGTAAGTGAATTAAGTATAGATTATTTTTATTGTAATATATTCAGATAAATAAAAATATACAAGTAGTTTGAGAGTGTAAGACTGAGAACAAAGACTGACCGATCTGCAGATCTTTTTCTGCTGGATTATGGGTAGTGTAATTCTTCACCAGAAGAACCCTATACCATCGATTAACTACCTCGGAGCTCACGGTAGTTTTGCTTGTAAAGTTTATAAGTTATCGTAAAAAAATTTATCCGACTATAGAGAAAATGAAGGGGATATTTACTTCCAGTCTGTTGCATTATATTCTGTTATATACTCATAAATACATAACATTATGGCAGTTAAATGTAGTGTTGGGTTCGAGCCCACCTTAGTCTAGTCCTAGTCAAGATGAAGATACCACTTAATTTATGAAAACCCTTAGTGACAATATGCTTGCAATTATAGCTAGGGGTTTTCTTAACTTAAGGGGTTTCTTGTAAATGGGCCTTGGTCTTTAACCAATCAAATTTGAGTGAAGTCCGAGTCCAGAAGGGGCCAAGTTGGACTGGAGACACAGTCTATAACAGCCCAGTCCGAGTTCGAATTAATCTGTTCATGAATGTGAATTCAAACTATAAACACAATACTAAGTATAATGTCTTTGAGACCATAAAGTTCAAGTCCGGACTCGAGTAGCTCAGTTAATCTGCACATTGCAAATGTTGATTCATGTAGTTTTTCAGAACATAAAATTGTTATTTCCTTATTTCCGTGAGTGGGGTCAAAAAGTAGATAGGTTGGTTTTGTTTGATTCACGTCTCTTTATTATTATTTTCTGTTTAGCACCTTGTGTTTATATGTTAAGCCAGAACCAGGGTTGGGGAGTAACGAAATACAAGTAACGGGATTACGCATTTAAAATACAAAATATAAGTAACTGTATTCCAGTACAGTTACAATTTAAATAATTGGTAATTAGAATAAAGTTACATAAAAAAAAGTATTTTGATTATTGAAGAGATTACTTTGCATTTTATTGTCATTTGTTTCATTTAGTATTTAGTCCTTTCAGATGGAAAGATTTATATACATATAAATGATGCGATCCAAAGTGCATTTGAACAGCGGTGAAACACTTTATTATGATGTGTTACATTCAAACGAGCAGACAGAGAAGCAAGTTTTAATTAAGTTTGAAGCAGAAGAAATAGGAATTGTCAGCTTTATTCTACGTATTCTTGATAATAATTTTTGTATTGTTTTCTTGTAAAAATATCTAAAAATCCTTAAAACATCACTGCATAAGATATTTAGGTTTTTCAGAGAATGTATTTTTAACATGTGTATTTTGTCTTACTGTACTGGCAGAGTTTTTATAGTCAAAAAAAGTGAAAAAATCTACCAGTGCTGAAGAAGTAATCCAAATTATTTAGAATACGTTAATGACCTTGAGTAATCTAACTAAATATGTTACAAATTACATTCTACAGCATGTGTTCTGTAATCTGTAGTGGAATACATTTCAAACGTAACCCTCCCAACCCTAGTCAGAACACATTAGACATGTATAGCGGATCTGGAGTGGTGGTGGCGTAGTGGGCTAAAGCACATAACTGGTAATCAGAAGGTTGTTGGTTCCATCCCCACAGCCACCACCATTGTGTCCTTGAGCAAGGCACTTAACTTCAGGTTGCTCCAGGGGTATTGTCTCTGTAATAAGTGCACTGTAAGTCGCTTTGGATAAAAGCATCTGCCAAATGCATAAATGTAAATGTATAATATCTGAACTCCCTCATATCAAACCTGTCCTTTTCTAACAGAGAAAGTAAGAGAGGAAAGAGCTTTGGGAGTATCGAAAGAAGCATGTGTCTCACGATGATGACGACATGCACTGGATCAATTTGCTGTGTATTAATTACCAGGGTTCTGTGTGTGTGTGTGTAAGAACATGCATAACTGTGTACTGCAGACTGGTCATGTGGACGATTGGTGTTTATATGTGTGTGATGACCTATCTCGCTGTTGTATTCAGAGCCCCCAGGTGGTGACTGCAGGGCATGTTCTTAGACAGTGGTGACTACATTCCCACACCTGTTCGCCTCTCTTTCTCTCTGCTGACAGAGGCGATTTCCTCTGAGCAAATGTTAGCTGGTTTTTCTAAACACAATGACTGCAGTGCTGTTAGTTTGGGTAGGCTGCACTCATTCAGTCCATTGCAGCAGGTATAAAATGATTGGTTGACGTTTCCCAAGGACCTATCACAAAATATGCTGTTGGTTTCAGAGATTAGAGTTTTTGCAGATATAAATATGATGATGCTAAATTTTGCTCATCAAAAAAAAGTCTATGATATATGCACATAAAAAGGCTAAGGACGGGAGGGGAAAAATATAAACCTGTAACATGTTTACATCTAGTCTAATTCAAATGGACAAAATGAAGGAAAAATGCCTTTACGATTACCTGCGAATATTTTCACTCGAAAATACAACACAATATGACATTTAAATACTAAATACGGCTAATGCTATATCATGTTATTATTTTTATTTTTTGAAAAACATACATTTATTATGTCTCCTGTTGGGGTTAAAGGGCAAGACTGCTTTGTATTGGTTGAGAAACATGATGAAAAATTCAAATTCAGGTAACAGTTTTGTGTCTGACAAAAACATAATTTGGCTAATTAGAGTGTGTGTGTGTGTGGGGGGGGGGGGTTGAATTCAAACGTGACCATCAGTCTACACATCTTATCACGTGGCTCGTTGTGCATGACAACATGGAGACTCCCAGCATGTGGAGACTCATGCAACTCTCCATGATCCAATGAGAGTGAGAACCACTAATCGTGACCACGCGGAGGTCATGTGACTTTACCCTCCCTAGCAATTGGACCAATTTGGTTGCTTTGGAGACCTGGCTGGAGTCACTCAGCACACCCTGGATTGAAACTCACGACTCCAGGGGTGGTAGTCAGCGTCAATACTCGAAAGTGACAACTTTAATGAAAAATGCCTTTGTCCTAAAGACACACAGAACTTTCTTGTAAAAATATGACTTCATTATATAGTTGACCCTTGACTTGATATGTTAGTGTGGTTTGATTATGTTTGCTTGTTTACCCTAGAGCTATAACAAAATTTGATGATAATGAAAATTTACTTTTGGAGGGTACAATTCACAAAAATTTAATTGTTTGATACCAACAATAGCAGATTTGGAATTTTGACTCAATCTTATCTCTGCTAAGATACAGCCCTTATAAATGGCTATTGTACAATATTTACACTAGTCTACAGAATTGTCAAGTTACCAAAACAATTGCAAAACCAGCACCAGTGTGAAAGGAATGTATTCTTTGACTAGCATACATTGAGACGAGTCGAGTAATAAGCCATCAGTTGCTGTACCCATCCATTATCAAAATGTTCAAGTCCATCAGGATCCATCAGGAAAGCTTTTAGTGATGGGACCTTGTGCTGTCTGTCTCTAGTGAACAGTCCAGCACCTGCTGCACCTGATCTAGAGGCCTGCACGACAGCCAAAAAGCCCAGGGGAGGATCAGCAGGGTTACGAGCAATGCTGCTCTGAGCCCTAGTAGTTAGTGTTTTTTTTTTCTTTCTTTTTTTTTTTAAAAGGGCAGTTCTCTCTCTTTCTCCTCCTCTCACCATCACCCTCTTTAAAGGCACATAGAGTCAGGTTTGAGTATCGAATCCCTCTTGATATTTTCAGCTTTTGCATTTTTAAAACAAAAGTTATTAGAAGCACATACTTTTTCTCTCTCTCCAGGGCTTTACAAACACAGGCTTCCTTCTTTTTACTCTAAAAAAAACGGAATAAACTGCTCCCCTCCCTGGAGGATTCTATTCTCCTATTCCACAACTCCTCAAGGCTGCAGCAAAATAGTGCGGGAAAGAGCAGTTTCCCCCCAGTCACACACTGCAGTCCCCCAGTGCTCTCGGTTGTGTCTCATTAGCGATTGTCTCTATGCACTGCAAGCCTGCTGCAATGGTGTCACACGATAACCGCCTGCAATGAGCAGCAGACCGCAACATTAGTCACGCATCCCCCATACACACACACCTCTGCCAAAATAATACCCACCACAACAATAATGATCAGGATGATAACCGATTAAAAAGCACCGATCTCAATGTGAGGATAGCCCTGATATCTGCCCCAGCCAGGGGTACCGATGAGCTGTGGGGGCAGGTGTTTCGAGGATGGGGGTTTTAGCCAGGGTTGGAGGCCTCAGGTCCTCCGGGAGACAGAGATTCTAGCAGGGCTTTGGGTTTGAATCCTGTTTGTTTTCTTTCAACTTTAACATGAGAGGAATCAGACGGGTTAAAGAGCTTTGTTCTTCTGTCTCTAGAGATCCAGACTGTTGAATGTGGCATTTTAACACATAAACGCTCACAGCTTTGGTTTTGTTTGGTGGGTGCGATACTCGTTACACAGCTAAGGAGGCAGATTTAGGGTGAAATAACGTGATTTTTAATAAGTATGTTTAAAGAAGGTCATCCAGCCTGTAGGGATCTCTACAGCTTAAGAGAAGCTTTAAATTAGCTTTGACAGCTGATATTTTCCCTGAATAAAAATATGGAATCATAAGTTGGATAAACAGCTATAACTGTCAATATCCCAGAGATCAGGCTAAATTTGGTCTTCACTAGGGATACTCTAATTGCAGCTTTGTTTTCAAAAGTTATAATTGAAGAATGAACAGGGCAGAGGCTGTATTTGTATCTGTTTGTGCGCTTTTGTGTGTGTTTATGCACGTTTGTCTTTATTAGCTGTCTGGTTTCTGTACACACATCAGTGAGCTAGCGTTTGTGCTAACAATGTTTCTCCCTCTCAGTCTCAAGCAGTGGAACGTGTTTGCTAATTGCAAACTTTATTAGATGTTTCCTATTATTATTGACGTTGCAAATGTTATTCTGAATGCCACTGTTTCGCTTTCCAGTCTGCTTGGCTTATTGGGCCCACCACATAATAACACATTTCAATATTGAGGTGATTGGAAAGCACGGTGAGAAGCTGCTAACACATGTTTGCTTCCAAGACAATAGTGCTTTTAATTTGCATAATCTGAATACATTTTCTGGCTCAGGTTTTGTTGAAAGTAGACTTAATTGCCTTATTTCCTTTGTGCTTGTGAGTTAATGTGGGACTTGGTGATGTACCAAATGCCATTGAACCTTTCCTCAACCATTCTGCAGGCGCAGAGCTACATCGTTAAATATTTCTTGGCCATGTGTGCCTAATTTGTACTTTTCTTTAATGTTAACCGGCATCCGAAGCAAATTTTATTCAAATGACTCTACTCTTCTTTTAAGTTAACTGATGTTTTACTCTTTATCCCCACACCCCACCCCCCTTATTTATTTTTTTATGCATTTATAGAATAATGCAGATGAGCTGCATGCGGAGCGTCTTCGCAGAGCTACAGAACGTTTGCGCAGTCCTGTTGTCTTCCACAAGGAGTCTGCTGTCAGGAAAACACAGCTGAAATCATTCAGCCAATATGTAGAGACCAGGCCAGGTGAGGCCTCTTCCGTTCACTGTTGTCACTCCCTCCAATTTGACTTAAATATTGTTCATTGAGGATCTTTCATTCGAGAACAGCTAAGCAACCAATAAATTAATTTAATTATGCGTAAAGATGGTCAAGCATGGTACACCAAGGTTTGATTTTCTTATTGCTTCCAGGTCTTCCCATTAGTCTTACAGTAATCTTAAGATAGTTGTGTCTCTTAGAGGCCTTTAAGAATAATAACAGTTTGATAACCGCTGAATAAGATGTTTATATATGCCTTGTGCTTGCTTCAGTCTACATGCAGGATCTAACTGGTTGGTTTAATTAAGGTCTGACTGATGTATTTAAATGGAATAAATCTGTCTCTGTATTCATCTAAGGCCATTCTATCTATGTTCCCAGGTGAGAACAAATTGTCAACTTTTAACATCTCTCTCTCTCTCACTCTCTTTTAAGAGGTTAAAAGGCAGAGATCGGTGCCTGAAGATCTGAAGCGAGCGAGCGAGGAGAGAGGAACTCTGACAGAGACAGAGGGACGAAAACCAATTGAAGATGAAGTACTTAATGCATATTTAAATTCTCTGTCACTGCTGCTCATTCTGCTGCGGTCTCGGATACTGGGGTCATAGTTGAATGTCACACACACGCAGTAACTCACATCTGTTTGAGGGGCAGAGAGGGTTTTTTAACACTGATGTCAATCTGTTCGTCCCTAAAGCCGAAGAGAGAATGCCAGCAAAATTAGCATGCTATTCCCTGATAATTGTAAAATTTGGTAAAAGGAGATAGAAAGAAGGGAAAATATCCCTCTTTCACTAATTTTCTGTCTTTTATTTCCAACCTGTTCAGTTTGTCCCAAATTTCCCCTCAATAATGTCTCTTTTAATACAATTACCTTTCTCTACAATCAGTTGTTGATAAAAAATCTAATAATTTTAGATTTTTATATATATTATTCTAATCGCACGTAGGACAGATGAGATCAAGCCTTTCAAGTCTCTCACATTCACATGCGCTCATCTATAGATGCTCTTTACAGAAATGCTGTCTTAAAGAGACCGTACCGTTTTTTAGCACATGTTCAACAAACAAATGTTAATACCTGTAAATAGTACAAATTATGTTATTAAACAATAAACAGAATCTGGAAATATGTATCAGTACCCAGCCCTATTACCTGTACTTTGTGTTACTTTTTTCCATGGAACACATGAGAAGATGTTAAGCAAAATGTTAGCCTCAGTCACCATTCAATTGTATTGCTTCTTTTTCCCATACAATGAACCCATACATTGAAAGTGAATGTGACTGAGGCTAACATTGTGCCTAACATCTTTTGTGTTCCGTGGAAGAAAGAGTGTCATACAGCTTTGGAATAACAAGAGGGTGAGTACTATAAATTATGACAGAATTTTATTTTTGGATAAACTGTCCAATTTTCAGTGTGGACTTTTGAACACCATTATACTGTATTCCTTCCTTCTCTCCATGCAGATATACTGCATTGATCTAAAGAAGCATTTTTTAATTATTGCAGCACCATATATAGGGCCAATGCTAAGAGAAACATACCATGGGAAGAGTGTGCTAGATGCACACAGAGAGAGATATAGAGAGAGGGAAGGTCAGTGGAGACCAGCTTTGCCCCCTCTCTGTGTTGGGGTTAATGGGTGTTGAACTTGCCCATTACCCAGCTCAAGCTGAATTACCCCATGAATGATGTTTGCATTAATATAATATATATGGAAATTTCAACACTTAATTATGGCAGAGAGGCAAGAGCAGGGGGAGGGGGCTGATCATGTGTAAAATTGATTTGTGAGAGAAGCATTTGATAGAGCAGTGAGGAAGGAGGAGTTTGATGGACAGCAGAAGGACTGAAGCAGAAAAAGTGCTGTGTTGGATAGAAGAAAAAAAAAAGTTTTCCGCCATTTCCCACTTTCCCATTATGAAATAAGGTGCATCAGCACTAAATATATATATATGTTTTTCCTGCTATCTTTAGGTTGGGAATTTAAATTAGCACTCTTTTTTCCCCCTCCTCCTACTTTTCTAAAAGTGCTAGGAGGGTAGGAATGACAGGAGGGCCAATAAACGAGTGGAATAAAGGGAGGGGTGCTTGTCACTATCACACACTTAGAAATAAGCGTGCAGTTTAATTACTCCATTTCTCCATAATCACTGTCTCATCCCTCACTCCAGTCTTTCCCACAAGCCAAAGGGTGTGTGTGTGTGTGTGTTAGAGAGAGAAAGAGAGAGAGAGAGAGAGCTTGTTTCCGGGTGCGTATATGAGTGTATCTGAGCACATGTGTGCGCAGATCTGCAGATCTCTGCTGATAGGCCCTTAGGCACTGACCCACCTCTCCCATATATTTCAATTTAGTCTCTCTGTGTGTCAGTCTCCATACTGCTGTAATACTGGATTCTGTAATGCTGTATTCTCTCTGAGGTCATTTAGTGTGTGTTTATATTGTTGTGTAAGCACACACAATCCTGCCCGAGGCTTCACACTTGGGTTAAACCCCAGCATTTAAAGCTATAGTCCATAAATCTTGAAACAGCCACTATTTCTCCAAGAATGTACAAGAAGACAATAAGTAAATAAATAAATATTTATGGAGTGGTGAGAATAAATGCAATAGCTAAAATGTAATATGTTTTAGAGCTGTAAGTTAGGTTAATTTAAGTTCATATGTATAATTTACATATAATATATAATTTTCATTATAATAATAAATTCTAATAATTATAATATTAGTTTTTCATTTACATTAATTGTACATACAAGAAGTGCTGCATTTAAATTTTTTGTTGCTGTTAATTTATTTTATTGTATTTTAAAAGTTTTTATATAATTTTGTATTCCATCATTTGTTTTTATTATATTTTAAAATATTTTTCTAAATCATGCTTTTATTTTTTGTTTTAAATAATTTTTAAATAGCCTTTTATATTTATTATTTCAAACCCCTTTTAAACCTAATTTGGCTGTTTTTCTTTTATTATTATTTTAACAACTTTTTAAATTTACAGCAATCTGTTGTTTTACAAGAAAGCAGAAAAAACAAAGAGAAGAAATGAAACATTAATTTGCTTAATTATTCAAAGGACTATTTGCCAGTGATCATTATGACAACTGTTCCCTTGCTATAAATTAGAAAAACAGTGGATTTGATGCTTCATATATTTTTTACCTCTCATCACTCCCCCCTCCACTCATTTGTTGTTGCCCAGCAGAAGGCATTCAAAGACACCAGTCAGTACGTGGTGGGAGAACTGGCGGCACTGGAGAGCGAGCAGAGGCAGATCGACACGCGGGCCTCACGTGTGGAGAGGCGTCTGCGCTATCTCATGGACACAGGTACGCCGCCCAATTACACTGTAAACAGTTTTGGCAAATTGAGCATTCACAAACTCTTATGGAGTTTGGGAAGTGTGAATCTTTGAAGCCGGGATGTTGGGGCGGCAGCAGGGATATGAAAAGGGGCGGTGAGGATGCAGGGAGGCTCTCTGGGCCGCCGTGATAAGAGAGCCTTCATGGGAGCTGATAACTAGTGCTGATAGCGTCCGCCAGCCAGCCACTATTGAACAGTACCGTGCAGCCATGCGCAACAGAACCCCATATCTGGCCTTCAACGATATGCTGTAGAAGACAGAGAGAGAGAGAAAAAGAGGGAGGGAGGGAAAAGGGGGATACGGAGGGGTAAAGGGTGAAGAGGGGAGGAAGAGGATAGGGGAGGGGTGGCATTTTGGGGCTGGACCGAAAAGAAAATGTTGAAGTAATGAAAGACACATATTTAATAGATACATGCACGCACTCTCCTCCTCCTCCTCCTCTCTCTCTCTCTCTCACTCCTTCCCTCTATCACTCTCTCTCCTCCTCATATACACATATGAAAGGATGTGAAGCAATCTTTCAGGTGTGTATAGCAGCAAAACAGGGCTACTGAACCTTTGTCAAAGCATGGAGCTTGTTCAGAGAAAGAACAGCAATGTCACTTCAATAACTGAAATTTGAGAATAGCTTCCTGCCATCGGATGCTGAAACGAAACAATCAGTTTTTACAAGGGCAGCTTTGGGAAGCAAGGAAGGGTGGGGTGAGGGAGAGGTGTTAAAAAAGGAGGGGAAAATAGACGGCTGAATTTTATGCTTCTCCATCACATTGAGACGATATCAAGTCCATCACAGTTTTGTGTTTGCCCAACCTTCCATCCATCTCTCTCTCACTCTCTCTCTCTCTCTCTCTCTCTCTCTCTCTCTCTCTCATGCTCCAAACTCACCTGGATGCTGTTGAAGTCAAAGCCACTGTGTCCATTTAAAAAAAAAAAAAAAAAAAAGAATTCAGCTCTGAATGATATAGGGCTCGAATACCTTAGCAGGTGGAGAACCGAACCAGTCATGTCTGCAAGATTTACACACTCAAACAGAAATAAGAGGCGCTATTACACAGCAGACCCAGTGTACAGGTCTCACCTTAATGTGCTTACCTTTCTAAACTAGTGCACGCATTTCAGCTCAGCAAACAGGTGAACATTCGCACTGTTGTGAAGTTCACAAGCTGCATGTTGTCAACAATAGCCCCTATAGCTAAATAATATATTTAAAAAAAATCAGAAGTCATGTGGTATGCTGTACATAGAGTATAATGTATTTAATATACTATAGACTGAACTAAGACTAATTGTATTATTAAATATTGAGATTTCTCTTGCCAATTTATTATTATTATTATTATTATTATTATTATATAGATTATGGAGTATTTTTCACTATTTAGATGAGACTTTTACAGCATATGTGAAAAATTACATGAAGTAGTGTTAATGTTATGTCTAGGAATATTGGTTCTAGCTACATCTTTACCACCTCACAAGCCTACCTACGTATAAAATACCTTTATTAAATGTATATTAAAGTTATACTAACTACCTTTATTATATCCTAAAAATTGGACTGGTTAATTCACACACAGACTTCAGGATGATTCTCACACCTTACATCAAACCTGGGCAGCCATGTGACAAACCTGAAACAAAAAACAGACCAGCCTTTATTAAACATTCAGTGGTGTGTGAAAGAGATGCATTTTAAGGAAGGGTAGAACAATGTATGTTTGCACCTGCACAGGTGAGCTTAGGTGTGTGCAGGTTGCAGGAATGGAGTCACGCTTTTAGAGAATCATATCACAGTAGCACAAAGCATTGTTCTTGTAAAGTGCATGGTGGGAGTTAATTTTTGCCTATTTTATTTGCTTCATCCACCTACAGTATACTTCCTTGTATGCATATTTCTAAACATATAAAAACTCCAATACAAACTACTCCTGATCCCCGATACCCCAACCCTTCCCCCCTTTTCACTCTCATTATACACTCTGCCTTAGTCTGCTGGTTTTTTGCGTTTGTTTCCCAGATGAATTCACAGTAATTGGGCTGGTTAATTTATTTACTGTGTGCAGTTCACAGCACATTAAAGAATGGAGATAATTGAACACGAATTGTCAAGTGTCTTCTGATATCAGGCGTATTACAGAAGGGAATGCGTATAAAACTCTATTTCCATGCAACCATTGTTTATGGTAATTAAGTACACAGATGTATTCCTTGGTTGCCTTCCAAGCTTATGGCGACTGCCATTGTTGTCTTCTATTAATATGTAATCAGTAAATAGTTTAATTTTCTAATCTGCAGTTGGAGAATTCACTTTCTAACAGCTCTTAATTATGGCAGCCGCTGATGGGCTAGGAGGCCGTAAACGGAATGCTGAGCGCTCAGGGGAACAGGGAGGCCTGCTGTGGTTCCTGCCTAATGAACTTGTTATTCCCACACCAGAGGGAGCAATGTCCTTCACACACACACTGCCGCCCCCTGCCCATCTCGCCAACAGCTCAACCATCACCTCTAAATATGTTATTGTCACCCAGATTTCTAAACATATCAATTTTGAACGTGTTGCAAAATCAAAAGAGAGAGAGAGGAGAGGTATTCACGTGCTCGCCATTCTGTCCGGGCACAATGCCTTCCCAAACCACATTGAAATTTCTCAGCGCTGAGCATTGAAATGTGTGTAAATGTTATCTTTGCGGCTTTTGATATTCAGCAACCCTCTGAATGCATCAGCCTGACATCTGCTCAGCATGCATTTATGCACACATATGATTTTCAAATTGCTTTTATAACCTGCAACAATGAACGCAATTATGAAAATAATGGCATTTAAAGGTGCTCTAAAACCCTCACACCTACAGAGTTCTTGATAAGAGATTTTAAAAAGGCACAGAGGAAAAGAATGAGTTTTATGTGAGATTAACATATGTTTAAAAATTGCACTTGAGTCTGATAAGATTGACACAGGTTTTATTGCATGCTAATCCTTTCTCTTTTTCTCTGGCACGGTCACAGAAATTCATACAAGACGGATATCATCAGCTTAATATAGTTTACAGACAAGCCATCACACTCTGTGGCAGAAAAACAGACATAGACTGGTCTCAAAAAAGGCCCATGATGTTTGTTGTATTCAAAACATCCTCTTCTTTTTTACAGATACATTCAGCAAGTCTTTTTTTAGAACTTTAGGCTGACAACGTCAACCATTTGTTTGTCACTTATTTTCCCCTCAGTTTTCACATATTAATTCTCTGTGCCCACATTCCAATGCAGTGGTGGCCATGCAGAAATAATTGCTTGAGTGTCTGCGTTTATAGATCTCGTCTCCGCCAGGACTGAAATGGAATTGCTCGTGTGGCTAAGGCAACATGCTTGTAAGCAGCCCCTTTAGTTTGACTAAAGATTTAAGCTTGGCTACGTGAGTTGCATCGGGAAATGGTCTCCAAGCTTAGACAACAGCTAACAGCTAACACAGCTTTAAGTATATTATCAGGCAAGTTCTTTCAGAAACGTATTGCTAAAGAAGCTTAACATTAATTATTGTAACTTTGGGAAGATTACATCCACAGCATGCTTGTAAGCGGTGGCATACTCCTCTTGACCTCCTATGCAAGAGCTTAAAAACACTAGAATGGCATTTCAGCTGCATTAATAGGATAACCAGTATAATCATTCCACAGTAAGAGAAGCAAAAGTGTTTAGAGCATAATACATGCTCGGGTTCTGGGAATGAGACTGGTTTTGTCATGTCTCTTCCAATCAGCATGCACTGGTTTATATCGATGCAATCATAAACTTAATCACTCTTATTTTCTTTTTTTTCTCTCACCTGTTCTCTTTCTTCTGTTGTCTCTTGTGGCGATTCTTATTCTTCTGTTCTCCCTCTGCCCCATTCTTTCTCCTCCCTGGGATTTGCATTCTAGTTCGGTACCTTGTCCACTAATTTTAAAGACCAAAGACCTCGTTTAGCCTTGCTGCCAAGCGTGCGCGGTGAGCAGCGGAAAGTAAGCCTGGAGACAAACGCAGGAATTCGGCTCATAAGGATGGCTTTTATCTGCACAACCAAAGGCCATTGCTGGATCAGGAGGTGACTGCCTATTCAGATTTAGTGCTGGACTATGTGCTCGACTTCAAGAGCTGGTTTACATCAGAATGGTCCACTTTCAGCTGCTGGCTTTTACGCCCCTTGTTCTTCCCGCTAGTTTTAACTCTCACCAGACCGTTACATGCATAGTGTAGGTCGCTATTGTGAAGGCAAATTATTCTCACTACCTAATAAAAACAGGTTTGATCTTTAACCTCAGTTTATTCATATTGTATGACATTAGTGTTTGTATAAAAAAAAATATATAATTTCTTTTTTAAATCTTTTGTTCTATTAACTGTGAATAATTCTCGAGAATTAAGTTTATTTCTCGAAGAGCTTACGATAGAATGGTCACTGTAAGCACAGAAAGGAAAAGCCTCCATCAGCCCTTTTTAATCTCTGAGGCCGTTTGAATGTTCAAGAAGCAAAAACAATTTAATTAGTTAAGTTGAATTGACTTCCCATTCAAACCCCCAACAAGCAACCCCCCCCCCCCAAAAAAAAACCTTTCCCAGATGTGAAGAGGGTTTTTTTTTTTTTTTTTTGGTCTGGTGTCAGGCTTTCAAACATTCTTCAACAGTTTAATGAAAGGGGGTTTTAAGGAAGATTAGAGAAGGGGATCCTCCAGGCATTGTCTGAGAATCTTAAGATAAAACGCACAGGGTGGATAGTGTCTGCGGAGGGGGTATCAGGGGGAAGGGTTTCTTGGTTGCTCAAGATAGGGCCTGCATTGTGAGATGTAATTTAGATTTTTATAATGGCACAGAAAATTGCAACGAGTCACCATCATACTGCTCTAGTTTTCATTTCTTCCTCTCCTTCTGTTTTCTCTCTCCCTCTGTTTCATCCCACTCCATTTGTTTAGCAGTGGTCTTGCTGTCATCTAAATTGTTGGTGTGAAGTTAGGTTAAACTCTGCTATATGTGGCATTGCAGGCAGGCAGTGATATGCCTGATTAACATTTTCAAAAGGGGGACAATGATGGCGCTTATTATAATCTCCCCTTTATTGAAGCATCTTGAGGCCTTTTCATCTTTCCCCTCCTTTGACTGCCATTCCAGTAAGACCCTGCCAAAAGCAGCTAGTGCCATGCCACTGTGGCTCCATACATAGAAAACTGTGCCACACTACACAACATCAGCCAAGACCTCGATGATCTGCTGGTGTTGTCAATGAAATTTTTTTTAAGATTAGTTTTTTTTTTTTTTTTTTTGTGGCACGGAAGTGTGTGTCTGTCTGTCTCTAGCTAAGATAGTAGAGGACACAGTAAAATGTAGGTAACAAAAGGGGAATAGGATCAGTACATGACACTGGCCGGATTTAAACTTGAATTCCCGTGGACACACAGTCCTTGTTAAAAACATATGCAGTAACTATTCCACCACTATTCAAATCAATTTGATTATTTTCCAATAAAAATTACTTAAAGCAATAGTTCTCTGAAAAATGGGCAATCTAGGCACCATTCGCTTGGATTGTATGGAGAAAGAAAGAGTAAACGTTCAACCTCAACATTCTTAAGATTTTCTCCTCATACGTTCTACTGAAGAAAAAGTAATACAGGTTTGAAACAACATGATGGTGACTGAACAAAATTTTCAACTATTATTTTAACTACATTCTTTAGGTTTGGGAAGGTGCTGACAGTATTGAGGATTGAAATATTTCTACAAGCCAAGCCTTGATGTCATTAATAAATAATGTAATAGGTTAATTTGTTAATTATTTTTTCCTTTTAATCTGTAAATTCTTTACACCAAAACAGTTTGTCTGTGTGGGGCTACGTTTGCATAATTGATCATTATTTGGTTTACAAATACTCCCCTGACAACTTAATTGAATTTCAGTCATGCACCACTTAATTAATAGACCTTTTCATATGGAAACTGATTAAGACACACTTTACAATTAAGTGTAATGACGCGGGTTGGACTGTAATTAGGGGCATTCGCGTGTTAACGGCCTGCTATGCTAGCCCGGTTGTTGTTCATTTCCCTTTGTATGGCCCTCTCTAGGCTACACATTCCAATAGCGTACTACCTGAACCTTATCAGCACACAGCCTCTCTCCCAGCCCACCTTATGCATGCTAAAACATGCTAACGACACCCAAAACAGCTCATTTGAGCTAATGGAAATTACCATGTAAATGCTATTGTTCTGCTGTTAACCGCTTAGTTTAGATGAAGAGATAGCAAGGGAAGGGACTTTTATAGTTACTGTAGGAAGGAGACTCATTATCAATTTGTCCTTAAGCAAACCTGAGAGAGAGAGAGAGAGAGAAAGAGAAAGAAGGGGGGGGGGGCTAATAGTGTTAGCACATCCATTACTCTCCTCCGCTTAATTCATTAAGCAAATTGGGCAGGAACCGTATTGGCCTTGTTGAAATACGTGCAATATGACACTGCTCAAATTTGTTCTAACACATGGCCTGGGGAGACGAGCCGACCGCTCTAATGGGGGAGGAGGGACAAATTATGCAAAGACACACCGCAGGAGGGAGATGACTACAACCCAGAGGGAGTAGCACCTCGGCTCTGAACTAACCAATTTTCCTCCTCTTTCTTGTACAATTTGGTCTTGATGTCCTCACTCTTTTAGTATGTGAATGCAATGAATATTCATTTCTGTATTGCATCATAATATTACGTAGCTGACACATCTATCAAATTATGATAACATCCACTTTATAAATGTATTTGACAGTAATCTGAAAGGCTGCAAATCTTGTCTTTGCAACCCAGACATTGCCATTTACCTGGGAAAAGGATTAAGCGAATAAATTAAAATCATATTTTAGTAGAAAAACATTCTGCAGGTGTTGACGTGTCATCTATACAGGAAGCCATTTTAGCATCTCACAGGGTTCAGTGCGAATCTAAATGGAGTGCTGATAACCCCCTAGAATTTCACACCTCTTAATATGTAAACAGAGGGGCAAGCAGGTCCTAAGTAGATGAGATAACAGAGATACTCTTAAATGACTACAACCTGCCATTAACGTACACTAATGTAACCGTCTTACCTAAAGATTTGTGTTGCCAATCTTTTCCATTTCACTTTGCTTAAAATTGATGGTGTCAGCACTGCTAACTTCGTAAGTGCTAGTTTAAATACTAACAATTGCCGATATTAACCATTTGTTTGTTACTGTGAGATCTTAAAGTGCTAAGTTATAGGACTGGTAATATAAACCTTTTATAAAAGCTTCAAAACTTTGGCTTTCGATAAACTGTTTTAAATGAAGGCTTGCTTTTTGAAGTCTTTTTCATAGTATTAAAATCCTAAAAACCATAATGTTAATACAAATATACTCAATTAGTTTTCCATTTGTGACCATTTTAGTTGTAAAATCAGTTTGGTGCAGTCTACTTGTTCAAGGAAGTTTTAGTTCAAGGAAGAGCAAGAGATGGGGAAAGGAATCCCACCAGCCTTATTCCATTTGGCTATGTGGAGATTTTTTTGAAGCTTTATGCAATTACAGATACATATATATGTGCTCACTCCTCCCTCCTGGAAAGCAGCTTTTTGCATGTACATCTACTGGGGTACCCCCTCCCTCAGTGAGCTAATCAGTACCTCAGCTAGATGCATTGTGGCACTATGCAAATCTATTTACATTGGAATAGGGGAATCAGGGGACCCTAAACTCAGGCATCGAAGTTTAAGAAAGAGAATACCCAAGGCCAACAAATAAATGAAAGTTTGCTCAAATCCGTGAGATAATGGGATCTGTGTTCAGACTTACCACAGTGGAGAGATAAACACAGGGATTACTTGGGGGTTTTGCATCAGTTGCTTTCTGCTGGGTGGCCTTACTTGTCAAAAAGGGGGAAAATAGGAGAGTGAGAGAGAATTAATTTTTTTTATGCAAGGACATTCACATGGCACATTGAGAAAAGAAGTATCGCTAATTCCATCAAAGCCAGAGAAATCAGCCATTAATTTATGCTGCTCTCTCCCTCCCCCTGTAGCTATTGTTGCTTTGGTTGTTGATCATTTCGGTAACATCTGGTCCTGGGCTCTTTTGGAGGCCAGTTAGCATCAACCAGATGACCCCTGACAGCATGGTCAAAAATTACTCTGTTCTGTCTTGCTGTAGCTTTTGTCTTGTTCGTAAGGCCAGAAATTCAAATGCTTGAGCATAAAAAAATCAAAGGCAAAAATGTTAGTCTTCTCTGACTATAAAAAAACAAATGAACCACTGACTACCAAGCAATTATTGTAAAGGACAAAACCTTGGCAATATTAATTAACTTTTTTCAGAGATTAATATTCCTGTTGGGCCAGACCTCATCGTGTCAATTAATGTAGCCTAAATTTTGAAGGATGAAACGAATGGCATGGCAGAGCTGCTCAGGTTTCTGGAAAATTAAAAGATGGAGTATTTAATACCAAACATCTATTGAGCAAACTTCCTCCTCCCGAGAAGTGGTACGGGTGTGCAAGAGTGGATGATGCTTATTAATGTACTGTATATAATGTATGTAATGTGTGTGTGTGTGTGTGTATGTGTATGTGTATATATATATATACACACACACACACACACACACATACATATATATATATATATATATATATATATATATATATATATTAGTTTGAAAGATGGGGGAGATTCGGCATTTGGATCAAGGGCTTTGCGGAGAAGCAGATTATGACTTCCATGGTGACTCCTTCCAGCTTTGGGGATATGAGCTGTTGACATCATCCAAGATAGTAGGTGAACTAGCACAGTTTACCCGATAAACCTGTCCAACTAGACCATTATCCATTTTAGAACTGGGAAAGGCAGGGGTGAAATGGGCTACTGTTAACACTGATGTTTTTCCCTTTTCATCAAAGCTCGAGGCGTTTAGTCAGCCAGTAGGGATACTATAATTATTATTTTGTCCAAACCCTTGGGCTCACATATACAGCATAATTCACACACATATATTTCTTCATATAGTGTTGGGATTTTTAAAATTAAATTGCATGCTTTTAAATTATAGTAAGAGTCCAAACTATCTTGCATAGCTATTGCTAATATATCCTGAAGTATGATTTACAGAGAACAGAACAGGTCTGTAGGGTATATATTTGTGGAGTAGATGGAATGGCCTGAAGTAGATTCAATACATGTAAGATGGGGACTTTTGAAGACGAATCACTTACACCTCCGTCATCTCGCCAAGAACATCATGAAGCCTATGTCTGACAATGTTTGAGTCCTCTCCACCTTGTTCAAAATATTTTTTTCCCATAATTCCCTTGTGTAACCTCGGGCTAGTGTTGTTTCCCGCTGTGAGGTAGACCCGGAGGAAAGACAAAAGCACAATGAAACCCGGAGCTTACCACCAACCGTTCTCACTGGAGCTCTGGAGTAGGGCCCACTATACACCGCTGCCTCTCAAGTTCTGTCCCAATGCTAATGAGCCGGCTCTGATCTTTCCTCTGTTTCCCGTGTTTTCAACATCTTCAAGGACCACATGGCGCTTGCAAAATAAAGACAACCAAATGAGAATTTTTAACGCTTTTTGTGACAGCAACTCAGCGCCTTTCAGCCAGCTCGCTCATTTAATATTCCCACCAAGAAAGAAAGGACAGAAGAAAGACGAAAAGAATAAAGGTAAAATGTGCAATAAGGAGTTGGAGGTGCAAGAGGGAAGAGGGAGGTGTCACTGACATTCCTCCTCCCAAGTTATCACAGAGAAAATCAAATTATATCTTAAGAAAAAAAAAAGAAAAAAAAATTACATGGCCTCCACTTTCTCACTTTGCACAATTCCGTGAAATCCGACACCCAAAATTAAACCTATTTGACAAATATGGGGGACAATTTCTTCAAGCTTCATGATATCACTGACAGCCCCCAAACAAGAGGAAACAGATAAAGGGTGAAAGAGAGCCAGAATCTGATGGGGATAGTCTCCCGCCGACTGTTCACACACTCCTTTTTATTAGCTGTGTTCTCTACAGAGGCACAGGGCAGTAGCTCACATTAGTGCCAGAGACCACTAGTTAATAGGATGATGTCTTTTAGCTTTTGTTATGAGATTATAAACTGAAATAGGTATCTGCTCTCATCCGAGCTGCTGCTCTGAGGGCCTGTTGAACACAAGTGGTAAAATACGGCGTCCCCACATTGTGCTGTGCTTGTATGGTAAAAGGCTTTTAATGAAACACCTTTTCGGAGGGCTTCACCAGGTGATCTTTTTTTTAACCGCTCTCGTCTGCCACTCACCCAGCTTTAATTACCTGAAGTACTTCTGCTTTTTCCAAAGGCCCTTGATTCTGCCCCTGTGTTCAACACTACCAACAGTAGGCTTAAAGTGGGTGATAGAGTGAAATGATAGTATTTGTCAAAATAAGAATGAGAGGACCTCTGGCTCCAGTGTTTCACCCTGAAGGTCATATTAGAATATTGGTCATTTTTATTCTTCACACTTGTATTTTTGTGTTATCTATGTTTATAAATGTGTTTACAATCTATTATTTGTTGTTTGATTTGAAATAATTGCTAATTGCATTGTAACCTTTGTCTGATTACAAACTATTTATTAAACTTGATCAAACTGAGATTTCAGTCCAAAAAATGGTCGGAGACTCACTATTATGATTTTCTTCTTGTTTGCTGTTTATTTGGCATCACACATTTTCACAGACACAGTCATCATCATCCACAAAAACAACAGTGTCACACGGAATTATCTTTTCATCCCTGTTTTCCACCCTTCTGTCATTTTGCATCAGTTGTTGCGAGTGGTGTCGTGAAGAGGGCTGTAATTGTTGTTTTGTAATGTAAACTGCCTGTCTTGGCTGTTATTCTCAACATGAAGTTGAGATAGTGGACAGGCAGCCCGAGGATTAAGGAGCAAGGAGCGGCCAACACTCGCTGATAGTCTGTCTGTCTGTGATAATGTTTATTGATTAAAAAGGAGGGGGCATACAAACACAGTTTAATAGAGTAGGGAGCTGTGGACCTAGATGGACATATTTGCGATTCACCATGCTAACTCTAAAATTCATATATTCTCAACTGTTCCTTCCCGTCCCATGGCAAAAACATTATTTTCGGATAAATGGATATGCTGATGTTTGCAGGAAAGTAGGTAAATGGAATTTCAGGTAAAAAGAAAAGATCTTTGCCAGGTTTAAATTGTGATGTTTTGTCTAAATGAACATAAAACACATTTTAATGTGCACTTTAATGCACTTAAGCTCAAGTGGCTTATTGATTTTATACATCTGGTAGCAACAGAACTATTATAAAAGACACCAAATTTCAATAAAAAGCTACATTTATTTGTAATAATTATTGGAATAAACAATTTTTCGAAGTAATATACTGTAAACCCGTATAAGTTAGCAGAACTTGAAAAATTTGAGGTAATCAGTTACATACATTTTTTTAAGTTAATAAAGTACCCGTTTAAGAAAGCAGAACTCTCATATTTTGACTTTGTACTACTATGCATGTTGATTGCTCTTAACTTGAAATAGTGAGTAAGATAACTCGTGCATTTTGATGGCACTTAACTTAAATGAACTCTTTGGCTGAACTTAAAATTAACAAGTAATCTCAATTTAAATACTTCAAGTGGGGGAAACCTAGCTTCTACTAGCTAGAGCTAGCTAGGACATGCTGAACATGCTGATTGCATGTTGAGTGGTAACACTATGCTTTGGTTAGTATAGTAATTACTCAATGAGTAAAGCAGAATAGAACATTCTTAATTTGTAGTCCTCAACCTAATCTCAAGCTCATATTCACCATTATGGTAACCCCCAAAAAACGTAACTGAAACCTTTCTAAATAACACAACAGAACATTAAACAATAGCAAGTGCCCCCCTTTTTATTAATCTTGCACAAAGATAACATTATATAACACTTAACAATTACCCTCCATGTCGAGTGTCTGTTTGTGGATTTCAAGCAACTCTGCACATTAATATAGAATGTTCGGTCACCAGGGTGCTTTTATAGTGATTTTACAATGGCTTCGAACACTTCTCATCCAATCAGAATGTAGAGTTGAAACCGTTTTATAAAAATGTATTATCTGCCAGTTGTTTGTTTTGCCCCTGCCAGACTAGGCGTAAACTGAGAGGTGTCTGTGCTATTAGCTGGGGGACTGGGGTGTTTGCAGAGGGGCTGTTTGTGTTAACAGCTTTGAGGGGTGTGTGAGAGAAGTATTAAGGTACAGCCTATCTTCTGTCAGCCCCTCACTGAACGTTCAAACAATTACATGAAAGGATGTATGATAACAGTGTATGTATAGCCAAGACTTTTCTGTCATTAAGGGTGACTTTAGCGATCCTGTTTTCCCCTGCAGTTCATCTATTCTCAGCGTAAGCTTATGAATTCTTTCTCATAAGCCGCAAAGAAAGCAGTTGAAGGTCAATAATACCAGTGGCAATTGAAATCCTTGTGGTGGGGCGGAATTAAATTGTAATGCGGCATTGCTGGTCATGTTTCAATATACGCAAATATGTCAGTTTGTGATAATTAAGTGAAAATGTATTTCCCTAAACATACAACCAGAAAGCAATATTGATAAAGCACATATAATACAAATGTTTTGTGCTGTCACTATTTTGTAGTGATTTAATTCTGTTAAAATAGTGGTTTAGAAATATATTTGTTTATATTTTATAGTGGTTTAATTTCATCTTAGTCTCAGTTCATGTACAGCTTTGTTCTATTTAAAACCCTCTGCTTGATGGAAATCCTTTGTTGGAGTTAATTTTATCTACATGTCTCATTGCTTTTTCAGTCTCTTGGTCACCCAAAGAGACCGGCCTCCAGATAAAGAGCAAACAGGGGAAAGGTTAGCGGTTTACTAGGTTGGCTTAAACAAGAGAAAATGTGTTTGGTCCATTTTAAAACTTGTGATGGTTGTCTTAAAGCACAATGACCAGGGCTTTCTCCTGAGTTTAGGTATTGTGGGTAAAGCTAAACTACCTTCCATCAGAGCGGCGCAAGGCGAGCATGGCCCTTTCAGCCCACGCTAACAAGACTTCTCCACACTGCAGACCCACTCAGAGTAATTAAATCAATCCTTTTGTACTCACCGCTCTCTCCTTCAGTGACGATCTGATTATTGTCTTCATGCATATTCAAAGAGACTCCCTGACTGGCCCTTAATGAGCTTCCTCTCAATCTCACAAAACCTTGTACATCTTGTTCTTTCCCCTTCTTTTTTTATTTTATTTTTTTATTTGTCTCTCTCTCTGTTTTTCTTACATTTTACCTTCTGACAAAACAAAAGAGGGACATGGCAGTCAGAAGCACAGAATGAATGAAAGAGGAGAGTAAGTCCACTTAAAATAAATCGTAAATGTTCAAAAAGTTCATGAGTGGCCGAGGAGTAGAGATCTTCCCCTTCAAACTCCGATAGACAAATTGGATTACTGGGTATTGGATTAAACAGAAAACGGGTGGATAAGAAATGAGATGAGCTTGCTGTGATCACAGGGTTTAATATATTTCTTTTCTTTATGGCCTCTTCTCTCCACCCACAGCCTGCTTTTTCTTTCTCGAGTAAAAACACACCCAGCTGTTTGCAGGACTCAGGATTAATTTTTAATTGTTCTGGTTTCTTAAAAGAAAGATTTTTATCTAAATCAAATAAGGGGGAAATTTGTAATTAAACAAAATGCCAAGCAAAACAATCCCCCTGTTGTGGAGGTTACTTCAGAGTTATTTAGTTTTTATCATTCTGTAAATATCTAAATGGGGTTCTAATTTTAAAAATAGAACGTTACGTTCACATAATTAATTTGCTATTCACAGCGTTTTGCCTAATTATATGCCTTGAAAATGAAAAACAATCAGTACTTTAAGCAACTTTTGAAAGATCTTGTATGCTAATGTTAAGTTGTGGTTTTTATAAACAGCTCAGATATTTAATTGATCTTTTAAAAACACCACAGTCTTGCCTGGAGCCAAATACTATTTGTGGTATGTTTGACCAATTAGCACAGATTAAAACTTAACATGGACATCTAAAAAAAAAAAAAGTCTAGCAGATATATATTTACATGACACTTTACATTTGGGTGACTTGGGTTTTGTTTTGTGTGTTAGGGTGTGTGTGCTGTCGCTGTTAGTAAATAATCACTAAATGTTAGCAGGAACGAGTGGCAGATTGTGAAATGTGTGAGGATTTCATTAATGCTAGCTGGTTTGAATGCAACAGTGGCTGAGATGACTATCTTAATCTGATTTGGCTATAGAGGCCACATCACTCTGCCATGGACACAGGCCCTCAGGCCCATCAGACGATCATGGCCCCTGCAGCCTCCTTGTGTGTATGTGTAGACTGCAGGGCGTTAGTCTTTATTTCGTGTAAGTGTGCTTCATTCCAAAGAGAATGCTATTGGGAGTGATCAGCTAAGCTAGGAAAGCAGGTTCTGTTTATTTCCTATTTTATATGAAAACAAATGTTATTATAGTCAAACCATGGAAACATTTATTATTAGTATTTAGAAACATTATTATTATCATCAGAATTATTAGAATTTTTTCAAAGAAAGCAATACAATTTGTAATTTGCAAACATGTACGTATTTTACAAAAGTTAATTGGTATGTAATGTAAAAGATCACTTGATTTTTTTTTAAGCATCCAATGTAAGGATAGAACTGAATTGATCATTTGCAAATATGCAAAGGCATGTGCATCTGTTTAAATAGATTTTCTGGATATTTGCATATCAGTGCAGAAATGTGCACGTCATCCAAAATATTATTTGTACAATTCATAAAAGAAAATTGGTGTAGACAGAAATCTAAATGCCATCTTTTGAAAAAAAAAAATAAAATAATTCACAACACTCATTCTATATGAGAAAATAGAGCTTTAACTTTGAGATTAAAAACATGATATTCGGCCACCTACAGGGCCCTTATCAGACATAAAGAGCATCATAAACAACGTTTTCAAAATGTATCAACAGAAAAATATTTTTCAAATAAATAAATGCATCAGTCTGTTTAAAATGTCCAAACTGTGGCATTTTGACTGAGCATATATGTTTTTAAATTTAATGACTCTTAATACAAAATTAAGATAAAGACCTTTTAGCTTGTTTTGGGCATCATTTTCAAACATCACACTGTTTGTTTTAATGGTAAATCAAGCACTCCTTTCATGCTGTCAGTGCTGAAGCTCCGGCAATGGCCTCCGGGATGCGACTCCTAATCCGTCATTCCCTTACAATGTCACACAAGCTTAATATTACCATTTATTATTTGCTTGTTTCATTTGACTGTGCGTCGCTACAATGACCTGTCACTGCACACTTTATCCCTTCCGAGCTGCACTATTAAAAGTTGACTACAATAATCCAGGCTTGATTCTGAAATCCTAGACCCCCTTTTTTCCTCGTCTACTTTGAGTTGTCGTCAAATACAAAATTTCACACATCTGGCGCTTGCAGACATGAGAGCGACTACCTTGGTGGAGGGTCGTCGAGTTTTGGTGGTGGGGGTGACAGAGCCGTCATCCTGCTGGGGGCTGCCGCTGGCTTTGTTGTTACTAGCGGATTTGTCTCTCTCACATGACCAGCGTCACAATCACATGGTGCCAAGCAACAGAATGATAAAAAAGAAAGATCCGAGGCACTAGTTCCCACAACAGACTTGTTAAAAGACCTCATAATGGCTCTGTGCACACAGACAGACAAACACTGCCATGCTGCTTGTATAACCTCTTAAATATGAAAGTGAATGGCAAATAAATTTGTCTTTTTTTATTTGACTTTTACCTGGAGTATTTTAGACACAATTTATCTCTTCTCTGAAACTGATGACAGCTGTGTACACAAGGAATAGTTCACCCAAATAATTTTATTCTGTCATCATTTGACATGCCCTTATGTTGTTCCAAAGCCATATGACTTACTTCCATGGAACACAAAAGGAGATGTTAGGCAAAGTCGTAATTGACTTTTATACAAAGTAAATGGTGACAGAGGCTTACATTGTGTCTAAAATCTCCTTTTATGTTTAATGAAAAAAGAAAGTTATACATATAGAGTAACTTGAGAATAAGTAAAAAAAAAATGATTTAATTTTTGTGTGAACTATGCTTTAAGTGCACACATACTTAAACAACTTGTGCCACTGTAATTCTCATCTGACACAACTCAAAGCTACAAAGTTAAGCTTGAAGTCATCACATTAGTAAAAAGAGAGTGTTTTTCTGTACAGCTGCTAATGCTGTTGTTGATGCTGTCAGGAACAGACAGGTATCAGAGGGACATAGAGTAGGTGATGTGATTACATAAGCTTAAATGATCTTTCATCTCTTCTCCTCTTTCATCCCTCTTCAAAGACATAATTAGTGTCACAAAAATGCTCAGAATATTGACATCAGAGTCATTTTCCCTGAGCCCAGTTAACCGTTTAACCCCTCGGCTGACTCTTGGCCTACCCAACTCACCAACTCCACAGTGTCAGCTTTCCTTTCATATCTTCAGATGTCAAAAAATATATTTGAATCAAGATGGCATCACTTGGCAAAATTTTATATATATATATATATATATATATATATATATATATATATATATATATATATATATATACATACACACACACACACAGTTGAAGTCAGATCCACAGATTTCATATTAGCAAACTATAGTTTTGGCAAGTCGTTTAGAACATCTATGTTGTGCATGACACAAGTAATTTTTCCAGCAATTGTTTACAGACATATTATTTCACATTTAATTGACTATATCACAATTCCAGTGGGCCAGAAGTTAACTGTGCCTTTAAGCAGCTTGGAAAATTCCAGAAAATGATGTCAAGCCTTTAGCCAATTAGCTTCTGATAGGAGGTGTACAGAATTGTACCTGTGGATGTATTTTAAGGCCTACCTTCAAACTTAGTGTCTCTTTGCTTGACATCATGGGAAAATTGAAAGAAATCAGCCAAGACCTCAGGAAAAAAAAAATATGTGGACCTCCACAAGTCTAGTTTATCCTTGGGAGCCATTTCCAAACGCTCATCTGTACAAACAATAGTATGCCAGTATAAACACGCACAGTTTGGTGCAAAAAGTGCAACTCAATCCCAGAACAACAGCAAAGGACCTTGTGAAGATGCTGGACGAAACGGGTAGACAAGGATCTATATCCACAGTAAAACAAGTTCTATATCGACATAACCTGAAAGGCTACTCAGCAAGGAAGAAGCCACTGCTCGTAAACCACCATAAAAAACAGACTACAGTTTGCAAGGTCACGTGGGGACAAAGATCTTAATTTTTAGAGAAATGTCCTCTAGTCTGATGAAATAAAATTTTTACTGTTTGGCCATAATATCCATCGTTATCTTTGGAGGAAAAAGGGCGAGGCTTGCAAGCCGAAGAACACCATCCCAACCGTGAAGCATGGGGGTGGCAGCATCATGTTGTGGGGGTGCTTTGCTGCAGGAGGGACTGGTGTACTTCACAAAATAGATGGCATCGTAAGGAAGGAAAATGATGTTGATATATTGAAGCAAAATCAAAAGACATCAGCCAGGAAGTTAAAGCTCGGTCACAAATGGGTTTTCCAAATGGGCAATGACCACAAGCATACCTCCAAAGTTGTGGCAAAATGGCATAAGGATCACAAAGTCAAGGTATTGGAGTGGCCATTACAAAGCCCTGACTTCAATCCGATAGAAAATGTGTGGGCAGAACTGAAAAAGCATGTGCGAGCATGGAGGCCTACAAACCAGACTCAGTTACACCAGTTCTGTCTGGAGGAATGGGCCAAAATTACAGCAACTTATTGTGAGAAGCTTTTGGAAGGCAACCCAAAAGGTTTGACCCAAGTTAAACAATATAAATGCAATGCTACCAAATACTAACAAAGTGTATGTGAACTTCTAACCCACTGGGAATGTGATGAAAGAAATAAAAGTTGAAATATATATATACAGTATAGGGTGTAACGGTTCTCTGTAAGAAAAAACAAACCTTGCCGAATGATTATTTATTTGTATTTTTTTTACCGAGAACCGGAAGCATTGACACCACGGTCGGTTCACCTCACGTTTAATGATGCATCTGGAGCATAAGTTTTGGTCAAAAAAACAAAGCGTCAAACAGACAGGCGCAGTTACAACCTCCGCTAATGCACCTGAATGGATCTGTAAATGGATTTGCTCCACCTGTGATTCACGTGGGTCAACTTGATGATGTCACTGTTCTGTAAGCGTTGTTTAGTTTAAATGACAAGTGGAGAAAATTAAACGCTGATATAGAAGCCCCCTGCGTTTCTCCTTTCTAGTAACATTTTCTTTTTGCAGTCAGTTACAACAACAATGGTCAAAAGATGTTTACAAAACAGGCACTGTTGCAGACATTGCTCGACACGAGTGCTGTATACTCATATATGTTATATATGTCAATAATGCGCGTGAGGGTTCATTTAAAATGTGCATGCAAATTCTTCCTGTTTCCTTGTGCAGCTGTAATCTATCACAAGCGTCAATGATGCACATTGATTAATGACATTTAGATTCCATTATAGTAATACATTGATACATGATGATTAATTTACGCCAACATCACCCAGGGAAAGAGCCGCAGGTGAGCCGAGACTGGCCATTGGGAGAACCAGTGGGCCGGCCGTGAAATGGGGCCGCATGGGCCGCCACGTTAAGCTGCATTCACACTGCCAGCTACTTTGTCGCTGCATGTCACCAGGGGCTGCCGGTTAGGTCGCTAGTGGTGTGTATGGAGAGTCTAAACAGCACTGTTTCTTTACAATTAATATTATTTTTCAAATATTAGGATCGCGTGAGCTCTACCATCTTCTCTCTTACTGGCTGTCGCTCCCGAAAGTCGCACTTAATTTGCATAAAGGTAAAAATTTCCCAAATTTGTCGCGTCGTTGCATGCCCACATCCGGTTGCCAACGGTCGCCGTCGAGCGTGTTGCCGGAAGTCGCCAGCTCTCATTGAAAATGAATGAGATTAGGTCGTTTTGTCGCTGCGTGTTGCTGGCAGTGTGAACGCAGCTTTATGCAGAACGCGCCACAAAACGGTGCCGGTTACGATTATTATTTAAACCTGTTGACCAAATACATTATTCTTTGAATTTGGTAGTAATATTGCAAGTAATAAATAAAGCAAATGCTGAACCGTGCCGAAACCGTGACCCTTAAACCATGAAACGAACTGACATCCATGCAAATAAAAGCATGGAAAAAACGGTGCGTTGTTTCTCCCAGATGCAGCTAAATTTGAATCTAAGCACAGACGCAACATTTCGGGCAGAATTATCCATTATTTTAGTGGATTTCCTGTATTAACCTGAGCTTCAGATGTTTTTGCTTCTCATCTGTCTTGCTGCGTTGATATCAGTCACACTGAATTAGATCCGTGAAGTTCTCATGCTCCTGTATGAATAGCTTTTTCAAATTTTTTGTTTATTTCCTTTTAATTTTCTGCAAGTGGTGAACCAGGTGTGTTAGAGTTATGGGCAAGCTGCCATATCACATCGCATCGCCCGAAAACGCTCACTCACTGTCATCTAAACAAAAGCGAAACTGCGCGAGCATGTGCACAATAGAGACTGAACAGCAACCAGAGAAAATAACAGTTCTGAGATTTGAAACTTCAGCATTTAATTTATTTTATATCTGTATGCATAATAATGCATTGGAAACGTACTCTTTGATCACATTAAAATAATAAAAATAAATTATGACTAACCAATTTTTTGCAAGTTATTTGTGACAAAGTATAAAAAATATATATTTAGGATTACATTTTAATATTTTTTTTTAAATAATAATCATGATTAATTATAGAAAACTGTGTGATAAATTAGTTTAAAAAGTTTAATCAATTCACAGCCCTAGTGTGCTGTGTGTGCCACGAAAAGTGTTTGGACACTTAAATATATTAATGTAATTGCAATACAAAACAAAATATCAAACAAAGTGGCATATGCAAACAAATTATGCTAGACCTTTTCTTAGAACGAACTTCACTTTTCTCAGCATTTCTGCAATTAATTATAACCAACTTGTCCCAATTAGATTTTTTTTCACACAGGTGTAGTTGCTCACATTAACTATGGACAAGTTTCACAATGTTTGACAACCAGAAATTGCCCCAATATGTTGTATTTATTTTGAACAGCAGATTGTTTTATCATTTAAATTTGACAAACTCCTTTGTTTGAAATATTTGCTTGAAAAGTGTGCTATCTTTCGAAAAATGCGATCTTATCTAATGCAATAGCATTCACACATTTACTGTAAGTGTCCAAATACTTTTGGGAGCCACTGTATATAAAATAACTTCAGTTATGTGCCATTGATTTTTAAAAATTGGTTTTTAAACTGACAATTAAACCACGTTGTTTGGAGTTGCTCTTCCATACCTGTCAAACGCCCTGAGCAAAGGGTGGAGCCCCACCTGCAATATCCGACTGTGTAACTTTGGCATCTATACATGTAGGCCTCAGGCATAGAACATATCAGTGCATTTTGAATGCATTGGATCTGCAGTTTGTGAAGCTCTGAGGCTACACAAAGACCTTGGATTTAAGGCTTTAATCCCAGGCAGTGCAGGAAAAAAAACAACCTGCATTAATCCTATCCTTAATCCAGCAGCATCTCTGTTTTACTGACAATGGCAGTACCTTGTGAAGTATCTTATATTTAGGCATAGTGAACACACATCTGGATGGCTTCCTAACGTGCATGTCAGTCTGTGATGTTGAGAAAAGCCTGTCAGATAATCTCATTTGATGCACTTTATACTCTTGAGGTGTGAAAGTGCTTAGCCATGCCAGAGAAAGTTGGTCAAGAGTCTGTGTGTGTGAGAGAGTGTTTCAGTCTAAAAGGGATAGTTCACCCAAAAATGAAAATTATGCCATCATTTACTCATCCTTATGTCATTCCAAACTGATACTGACTTTTTTTCCATGGAACATAAAAGGAGATGTTAGGCAGAATGACAGCCTCAGTAAATTTTCAAAAGATGCAATGAATGTGAATGGTGACAAAGGCAACCTTTTTTCTCCTTTTGTGTTCCATGGAAGAAGTTCATACAGTTTTGAAACTAAATGAAGGTGAGTAAATTATGCCAGTTTACATTTTTTATCCTTTCAGGGTGTTAATGCACACATCTATTATGTCTCGTTAATAGTGAGAGTTTTTATCTCTATGAACAAATCAGAAATAAACATTTGGTTATTTGTTTGTATTTGATTATTAAATAAATGGACCCTAAGAGACTATTAACCACATCAACCTTAGTTTAAACATTACCAAACATGTAATACAATGATATTTATACTGTGACTTGAAGAATGTTATTTAATAAAGTATGACATCCTAGAGTTCTTTTGTATTTGTGTTTTCAGGGAATAATAAGGAAGAGGAGGAAGCCATGATGCAGGAATGGTTCATGCTGGTCAACAAGAAGAACGCTCTGATCCGCCGACAGAATCAGCTCTCTCTGCTGTGAGTTCATATTTACTCTTTTGCGCTCTCTCTCTCTCTCTCCCCATTTCTCACATTTACCAATGGAAGCAGTGGTCTCTAAGCACACACTACTATAATATGTTGAGACACTTGAAATTATTTTCCCTAGGGACCTGAGCCCAGTCAGACGTCAGGCCCCTTATTCACTCCTGCCCCTCCCCTGGCGGTCGTCCCCTGTATAACTGACAAAATGCCATATCGAAACGGATACGTCTGCAATAATGTAATTTCAAAGAATGTATTATTCCAACCATTATGAGAACTGGATCAACTGGGGAAAAAAAATTAAAAAATGACTTCATTCACCTAAAAGAGGAAGCCATTATGGCAATAAGTGACATTATTTACCCTCTTTTTTTTACTACTTTCACAGTTATTTTGTCCCCAAAAAGATGATAATGTTCGTTTTTTTCTTTAAAAGTTAGAATGAGATGTTTAAATATCTGGGCTGCTGTTCATTCTGCATAAAGAACGCGAGAGAGAGAGAGAGAGAGAGAGAGAGAGAGAGAGAGAGGAGTTTCAAAGCTCTCACAAATGACAGATTGAAGTATTCTAATCACATTATATCATTAGAAAAGGGCTTTTTAAGTGCTCAGTTAAAAGGGCCTTGATAATTTCTCTTTCATTTCTTTTTAGTCACTGAACAGGCTGTGAAGGACAAATTCTATTAGGGACAGAGTTAGCTCATTTCCAATACATTTAAAGTGTTGAAATTTAATTTGCTGCTTGATACCCCACCCACCCGTTCCCCTTCACCATTTCCTAGCCCAAGCAGCCCCTCTGTTCCGGTTTGTGTATCACTTATTTGCAGTAGATTAATGTGAGGTGGGGAAGGTGTTGGCGAGTTCACGAATCAATGTTTATTAAAGGTTTCTTTAAGTGTTTAATGATTTAGTAATTAACATATTGATGAACTTTTACAACTTGCCCAGGGAGAAGGAACATGATCTGGAGAGACGCTTTGAGCTGCTGAACCGAGAATTAAGGGCAATGCTGGCAATTGAAGGTAAGAGGGAGTGAAAGAGGGATTTGGGGATGAATTAGAGAGCCTCTCTCTGAAAGACAAAGATCCTCTCCTGCTTAAAGTTGCCCACTACTCGCTCTTTGACACCGCCACTGTTGCTCCGCCCACTGCACATACTGTTGTTAAAGTGATAGTGATTGTTTTAGAGTCCTCTGATAGTTTACAGTCTTTTTACAGATTCTGCCTTGGATTATAGATGATTTGGAATAAAAATCTGAGGCATTACAGCAATAGTTGCAGATGTCATGTCTGCGTCAATATTAAATCTGTGTGATTGCGCTCCGGGGAACCAGACGACATGGTTGCATTTTGTAAGCTTTTGAGAGTGTGTTATACAGGCAGGTAAGGAAGGTAAAAAAATAAAGCTTATTTTGTGATTTCAAAGTTGTCTGGTAAAATGTAATCCTTTTGAATGTCCTCTTTTGCAAAATGAACCTTTAACAATCAATGCAAATTGATTTTACAATTCAATGGTGACCCTCTCACCCCTTGGCTAGCCATGGTCATTTCTTTCTGCACCTGATAAACTAGCCGATCCATCATAAATCAATTCTAATTAGTTAGAAGAGGTTGACAGTGGACATGAATAGCCAAGCAGAGAGCACAGCTCCCTCCCTATACGCTTTTATTGTGATGCAGTGGTTTGCTTGGAAGACACCACGCAGTGGGGATGGCTGTGTTCTGTTTTCTGCTTTCTCACCTTCAGGGCTTCACTGATGCACATTAACATATTTATTCTCAAAATGTTGTATTGCTCCTTTTATCTTTTTTTTTTATTTTCCTTAAAGGGATAGTTCACCAAAAATGAAGATTCTGGTATCATTTAATTACCCTCATGTTGTTCCAAACCTGTATGACTTCTTTCCTCTGTGGAACACAAAAGGAGATGTTTGGGACAATGACAGCCTCAGTCACCATTATTAGTATTATGTTTATTCATTTATTTAATTTTTCAAAATAGTTCATTAAATGAAAATTCTGGCATAATTTACTCACCCTCATGTTCCAAACCTGAATGACTTTCATTCTTTCTATGGAAGACAAAAGCAGATGAGCTTTAGATGTTGGGCAGCCTCAGTCATCATTCACTTTCATTAAGTACATGGTCTTTTTTAGTATGGAAAAAAATATCCAGTGAAAGTGAATGGTGACTGAGGTTGCCAGTCCCTAACATTTTACATAACATCTTTTGTGCTCCACAAAAGAAAGCAAGACATATGGGTTTGGAGCAACATTAAGGTAAGAAAATGATGACAGATTTTTTTTGTTATTTTTTTTTTTTGGTTGTGGAATATGACTTTAAATATTTTCCTCCATTAAGAGCGCTTATTTGATACTGAACGCTAAAAGCTGGGCTGATAACAGGACGGTAAGCTAATAATGTTCAATGCATCACAAATGTTGAAGTGCCTCGGCCTTGTGTCCACTTATCAGCAAACACATTCTGAAAACAGGAAATGGACTGAGTTCCAAATATTGGTCTATATGTGCAGCGTTGACTGTGCCCATCCACGGCAGTGGAATTCAGTCCCTACTGCTTGTAACAACCCTATCAGTCCACACACTGCTACCTGTTGAATTATCAGTCATTTTTTTCTCTCTCTCACTTTATCTCTCTATATTTCTCGCATGAGGCTGAGCACATGGTATTCATAGTCAGGGGGTTTCTGAAGTGACTCAGAGGGTTTTCTGAACTGCTGGTGAGGAGGTTCGTGCATCAGTTTCTTATTTGGAGCCCCGACAGGCTCTCGTACCCAGCCAATGCAGACAGGTTATTGCCGATTTTCTTGGTCCGCTGATGACGGTGTAGTGTAGTGGCCAAGGCGTTCAGACAGACACATTTTCATATCAGCACACATTCTCTGGCTGATTCACTCACCCCTCCTCGACTTCACGGCATCTACAGCCAGCATGACCTGGTGTGTGCAAGAGATGAGTACTACTGAAGGCTGGTACAGGTGTCATGGAGAGGTTTAGTTAGCATTTAGTGCATGTTATGAATGTTTGTTTCACCTAAGCTGTCAATCCAATCCCATATGTCTTTCTTTTTTCGGTGAAACGCAAAAAGGAGATATTGGGCATAATGACAGCCTGAATACATTTACTTTCATTGCATGGGATAGAACATCCATGGAAGAAGTTAGGTCATAACAGGTTTGGAATGACATGAGGGTGAGTAAATGATCAGATCTTAATTTTGGGGATTAACTAGTTTGGATAAATAGTTTTTTGTACTGACAAGCTCTCAAAAGGAGCTTGATTTCACAGTTCTGAGGTGTCCCAAAATGTTTTGATGAATGCACAGTAACTTTACTATTATGTCAGACTGGCATGACATATGTAACAACCTTTTCCAGATGGTCTAGATATTTCTTTTTTCTTATCTATTAGTATTGATGAAAAAGGGATCATCATTTACTGAATTAAGATGCACTTGATGCCTGTTGCATTAAGCATTAGATCTGAAGCCTGTGAACATCACAAAGGGAGAGTAGAATATTGGTTAAATTTTAACACGCCGTATAAAGGCATGTTGAAAAGATGCCAGGGATTCTGTTAAATGTGTAAAGCAAATAGGGTGAGTGTTAATGTCAGCTAAGCGATAACCCCTTCAGTCTCCGCTCCGCTGTGGAAAGGGAAAGAAAAGTAGCGAGGCCTTCCACAATATGCCATGACTCCTATTTCTCTGCCTCCAAATTGATCCTTTTTGCCCTTTTTATCTGCCTGCCATGCACACAGACACTTTTTCAAATTTGTATTTTTTTCCCCCCTTCCATCTCCCTATTTCTTTCTTTCCTGAAATGCGTGGTGCACTCCGGGGCGTTATATTTGAAAGTGGACGCTTCTTTTTGCAGAGGGATTTCTGCATAGGTTCCCCAGTTTTGTTGTTACGGTTTTATATGATAAGCTTTTTTGTATGTTTAAAATCAATATGTAATCCTGTGCAAGGGCTTATCCCCCTACAACCCCATTTGTAAATCTATTTGAGCTTTGTTACATGTCTGGGCTGCTGTATTCCTTAGATTGATTGGGTGCAGTGTGAGAATCCTATCAAATGGCTGGCTTTGATGATGTTGCAAACTCTTTCAAGATTGCTAGTTGACTGGAACTGGAGATAAGGCGAGAGGACTGTTTCTCATTCGACACTATTCACAAAAATCTGTGTTTATTTCCATTTAGGCATTTACTTTCTGCATTTGACTCTCAATGTCCACTTTTATTCAGCTGCACCTAATAGACATTTCTAGTCACTTATTTTTTATATTTGTTTTTTGAGTTTTTCATGTGCTTTTTGTGTTGACACAATTTTTAGTACCTTTGTGTTCATTGTTTATATCTATCTATCTATCTATCTATCTATCTATCTATATATATATATATATATATATATGTATTAAACAAGCTGCCTAATATTGTGAAGGTCCCACTTGGGCCGCCAAAACAGCTCTGACCTGTTGGCATGGACTCCACAAGACCTCTGAAGGTGTCCTGTGGTATCTGGCACCATGATATTAGCAGCAGATACTTTAAGTTCTGTAAGTTACGAGGTGGGGCCTCCATGGATCAGACTTGTTGGTCCATCACATCCCATAGATGCTTGTGGCAAGGCGGCGGGCGGGCCGGGTTGTGATTCTACACACCCGGTCCCTTATCAGGCTAATCAAGCCTCCAAGAGGGATAAAGGCCGACTGCGGAGGATTGTGCTGGGGAGAGAGATGGTTTACGGACATGTCCCATCATGTGTGCGTGTTTGTCTTTTGTTTCAGTTTTATATTAAACTGTAATTTATATTGTCAAGCCGGTTCTCGCCGCCTCCTTTCCATTGAACAACGTTACACTTGTGCCGAAACCCGGGAAGGAGGAGGGATACGTCGTAGTAGACTCGCCAATACCGTCCACCACAGGGGCTGGAGGACTGCCTCCAATCCGCCCAGAGAGGCGTGGCTGTCGTCCGTTAGAGGGTGGAGGATTGGCTGTAATTTATATTGTCAAGCCGTTTCTCGCCGCCTCCTCTCCATTGAACAATGTTACAATGCTCAATCAGATTGAGATCTGGGGATTTTTGAGGCCAAGTCAACACCTTGAACTCTTGCTTGTGTTCCTCAAACCATTCCTGAACAATTATTGTAGCAGGCCGCATTATCCTGATCAAAGAAGCCACTGCTTTCAGAGTATACCTTTGCTATGAAGAAGTGTATGTGGTCTGCAACAATCTTTAGGTAGGTGGTACGTATCAAAGAAACATCCATATGAATGCCAGGACCCAAGGTTTCTCAGCAGAACATTGCCCTGAACATCACACTACCTCTGCCGGCCTGCCTTCTTTCCATGGTGCATCCTGCTGCCATCTCTTCCCCAGGTAAACGATGCACATGCACACGGCCATTCACATGATCTAAGAGAAAATGTGATTCACCAGGCCACCTTCTTCCATTGCTCCACGTTCCAGTTCTGATGCTCATGTGCATATTGTAGCCGCTTTCGGCAGTGGACAAGGGTCAGTATGAGCAGCTATGCAGCCCCATATGCAACAAGCTGCGATGCACCCTGTGTGTTCTGACACCTTTCAATCATGGCCAGCATTAATTTTTGATGCCAGCAGTCATGAATCAATTTTGAATCATGGCCAGCAGTTTGTGCTACAGTAGGTCTTCTGTAGGATTGGACCAGATGGGCTAGCCTTCCCTCCCCACACACATCAATGAGCGTTGGGCACCCATGACCCTTTCACCGGTTTACCGGTTGTCCTTCCTTGGATCACTTTTGGTAGGTACTAAACATGGAATACCAGGAACACCCAACAAGACCTGCCGTTTTGCAGATGCTCTGACCCAGTCATCAAGCCATCACAATTTGGCCCTTGTCAAAGTCGCTCAGATCCTTACGCTTGCCCATTTTTACTGCTTCCAACTCATGAAATCCAAGAACTGACTGTTCACTTGCTGCCTAATATATCCCACCCCTTGACAAGTGCCATTGTAACAATATAATCAATGTTATTCACTTCACCTGTCAGTGGTTTTAATGTTGTGGCTGATCTGTGTGTGTGTGTGTGTGTGTGTGTGTGTGTGTGTATATATGTATATATATATATATATATATATATATATATACATATATATATACATACATATATACACACACACACATATTCACACTGGTGTCCAGAAGTTTGGAATAATGTACAGATTTTGCTGTTTTGGAAGGAAATTGGTACTTTAATTCACCAAAGTGGCATTCAACTGATCACAAAGTATAGTCAGGACATTACTGATTTAAAAAAAAAAACGCACCATCACTATTTGGAAAAAGTCATTTTTGATCAACTCTAGACAGGCCCCATTTCCAGCAGCCTTCACTCACATCTTATACTTGAGTAATCATGTTAAATTGCTAATTTGATACTAGAAAATAATTTGCCTTTATATCAAACACCGCTGAAAGCTATTTGGTTTGTTAAATGAAGCTTAACATTTTCTTTGCAATAGACTGGCATATCTTAAGGTCAATATTAGTAAAAAAAAATAGAAAGGAAACAGCTTTCTATTGAAACTCATCAGTCAATCATTGTTTTGAGGAATGATGTCTATACAATGCAAATTATTTATATGTCCCCCGCAAGCATTGTACTTCATAAAGTTATTGGAATGAGTAAGCCATGGTGTGATTCTCACATTGCTCCCAAGTGAGCCTGACTCAATGAACATTCACTTGACTGTCCGAGGAATCTGAGTGCCGCCTTTGTTTCTTTTTGTACTGGTTCCGCCTAGCAGCTGGAATTTTTTTTGGTGGAATAACACTCCTTCGTGACAGTTGTGGAGAGGACTGGACTGGGAAGAGAAATTGGTCTGGGATTTTACATAGCAACAGGCCCAAAAGTTGTTGAGGGGTTTGAGCCCAAGGTTGATGAGGGAGGAGGGCGGGTGTGCGCTGTTGTGTTTCATCTGTTGTGGATCATTCAATTAGAAACATTTTGGTCTCGAATCACGCCCTGGTGAGTTTAGAGGTGTTGCCACATACGGAGAAAAAGAAATCATATAGTTGCCGCTTTATTGTATCCCTTTTGGCAAAATCCTGAATTCCCAAAAATGTGTATATATTGAGACCAAGTGTTCCTCAGTATCTTCTGTGGGTTGGCTTGGGAGGCATTTAAGGCGGTTCTTAGGGGTCGGATCATGCAATATGCCTCATTCATCAAAACGTCCAAAGAAACTCACTTGGAACTCAATAAACTGATGACTGAGCAAAAAAAATACACTTGATTCTGAGATAATCTTGGAGGAGCTTAGCGAGGTAATTAAGGCCATTTTAAATCCGGGGCCATTTAATTTTTTAGATCTTATGCTGCAAAATTGGCTCCACTTTGGCTAGAAGTTTATACGGAATCATTAAAGAATGGAAAGCTTCCGCCAAACAAATATTGTCAAAAATTCTTACTAACCGATTGAGTAAAGTTATAACATATACATATAGATCAGGAAGGGTTTATTTGGGGCCACAGCTCTTCTGATAACATTAGGCATTTCATCAATATTATGTGGTCAGTGGCGACTCCAGTCAGTGCCATCTCACTTGACTGTTCAAGCCAGTCTGGCCATTCTTTGTTGACCTCTCTCATCAACCAGGTGTTTCTGTCCACAGAATTGCCACTCACTGGATGTTTTTTGTTCTTGGCACCATTCTGAGTAAATTCTAGAGTTTTTAGTCACCCTTGTGTGTGAAAATCACAGCAGATCAGCAGTTACAGAAATCTTCAAACCAGCCCATTTGGCACCAACAATCCCATGCGATTATCCCATGCGATTATTTAATTAGCCAATCATGTGGCAGCAGTGCAATGCATAAAATCATGCAGATACAGGTCAGGTGTTTCAGTTAATGTTCACATCAACCATCAGAATGTGGAAAAAATTTGATCTCAGTGATATGGACAGTGGCATGATTGTTGGTGCTAGATGGGCTGGTTTGAGTATTTCTGTAACTGCTGATCTCATGGGATTTTTACGCACAACAGTGTCTAGAATTTACACCAAATAGTACCAAAAACAAAAAACATCCAGTGAGCAGCAGTTCTATGAACGGAAATGCCTTGTTGATTAGAGAGGTCAACAGAGAATGGCCAGATTGGTTCGAACTGACAAAGTCTACGGTAACTCAGATAACCGCACTTTACAATTGTGGTGAGAAGAATAGCATCTCGGAATGCTATTCTGAGATGCGGGTTGGTGCTGTTTTGGCAGCACGAGGGGGACCTATACAAAATTAGGCAGGTGGCTGAATGGTGTGTGTGTATATATATATATATATATATATATATATATATATATATATATATATATATATATATATACAGTATATATAACATTCTATAGCCCTGATATGGCCAGTTTCAGAGTTGCATTAATACAACACGCTATTTTGTCACATAAGTGACAAAATATGTATACATGGGTACAGTTGATAATTTGGTCAACATTAATTTAAACTCCGAGTTTACCCAATAATGAAAAATCTATCATCATTTACTTATGTTCTTCCAAACCTGTATGATTTTCTTATTTCCAAGGAGCACAAAAGATATGTTTTGAGGGTCAGCATTCTTAAAACTGTTCCTCTTGTGTTCAATGGATGAAAGTCATACTGATTTAAAATGAAATAAGGGTGAGTAAATGACAATGAAATGTTAATTTGTGGGTGATTTATCCCTTTTATTGCATCGGCAGATGTCCAGTGATTTACTCAAACTTTTTATTTTACAGGTCACATTTCTCACTGTCAACGCCACTGATTGATTCCATCCTAAGTTGTTGAAGTTTTTATCATCTCTCTAAAAACAGCATTAAGTTAAATCAAACCAATTGCAAAATGGTTAGATCACACATATACACAAACACTGGATGCAGATAATGACTCAAGGTTTATTCCTATAATTATTTCTAGTTATTATGTATTTGGTTTGTTTTTGGTAATGTCAGTTATTTGTAAGTGATATAGTAGAGTGAGACTTCTAGTTTGGGTTTAGTGTTGTACAAATCCAGGGACCGTTTTTCTGTCACCCTTCTTGTCATGGTTCTCCATGTTGATCTTTGTCTCATTCCCAGCTGGCCTCTCTCCAGATCCATCTTATGCTGGCACTCCCAGCATGCCCAGTGCTTGCCTAAATCTGCTGTATTAAGACCTTGCATTTTTTTCCTGGATTCCACCAACACACATTTTTCACACATTGTAGCCAAAAAAGCTCCACCAGGCCCAAAGGTTTCCCCTATGTGTTCATAAGGATAAGTGAGGAGAGCATGTGTAAAGTTGTGTACAGTGGCTGAATTTAGTGAGCTTTATGCAGAACTCTCAGAAGAAGCTCTGAGCCTCCTGAAGCTGCCGAGCAGGTTGCACTCTTGAATAAATTTGGCTGTGGAGGAGGGTCATGGGGATTTGAACCAGTGCATTCTTCTGTGGGTTGTGAGTGCTCACATGGTTACCATTGGTGTGCATTGTTAGGGTTATCTGAATAAGCACCAAGCATGTGAGTTTTAACGTGATTGCCCAGGGCAGTGAGAGGGAAAGAGGGGAGTAATCCAAAAGTAACCCCCCCACACACACACACACACACACACACACACACATATATTTTTCCATCCCTCTCTTCAAGGAAGGAGAGGAAAAGAGAGAATAAGGACAAGGAGCCAGTATCTTCCATAAGAGCCAACAGGTTCTGTTGGTTATGATCGCACGTTTCCTCTGCCATCTACCTCAGCGTCCATATTCATTGTTTACCTTCTTAATGAGGGGGGCGGCACCACTTCCATTTGATTGACAGCTGCATGTGGACTCTGCCGGAGGTGCAGGGGAGGTACTGTGGCTTTTTGGCTGGGAATGCTGAAGGGGAAGAAGAGGGAGGAGGTAGAGTCGAGGGGCTTCTCTCTCTCTCTCTCTCTCTCTCTCTCTCTCTACCTCTTTGGGAAGTGCAGAAGTTTTGTTGGCTGTAGCCTACCATCCAGGCAGGTCTTTGTGAAGTAGGCATTGTCGTTTTTGACGGAGGGGTAGCAGAAACGACAGAGCGAATTAAAGAGTGGTCTGGGTAGTCAAAGAGGCAGAGAGAACGTATGGAGAGTGATGCAGGATAAACAGTAGGGCCTGTTGGATGTTAAGATGAATGCTGTCAGGAAGTGACCGGCCCATATCACAGGAACATTCTTTCATTTGCATTGTTTGCTAGTGTAATAAAAAAAAGTAACTTATTATGGACCTTTCTTAATTTTCCTTCTTGCTGCCTTTATTAAAGTTCTTTAAATGTTTTAAAACCGAGACAAATATTGGTGGCGTGCTCTTTGTATTAGCCTCTCTGAAGCCTATGACAGACCAAAGACCTTCATTTAGCTGCTAGAGGCCAAATAACTTTCAAATATTGGAACTGAGTTCATTTTGCCACTGTGCTTCACTTCAAAGGCAGAGGGGTTATATGAGAGCAAAGAGCAGACCTTTCAGAACAAACACAGCTCTAAGCACCACTGCATTTTCACACAACCAGAGAGGATATATTTACATTTTAAAAAAGTACAATTATTTTAAGGATTGACATTAAGAGGTTTGTTTTGCATTTTATCAGTTTGTCTCTATTAGAGAACAAGTTGCAGATGGATATTTATATGTTTTTGTTTATAGTGTGTGTGTGTGTGTGTGTGTGTGTGTGTGTGTGTGTGTGTGTGTGTGTGTGTGTGTGTGTGCGCTTGCATGAGGGAGCTCTAATAAAGCAGTGTAAAGACACTGGTACAGTTTGTTCTTACATCGGGCTGAAGAATAGGCCTGGTAAGATAACTTTCCCTTGGCTGTGAGCAGGGCCTAATCTGCACTGGTATCAGTAATGCCTGATGTCATCTGCCTGGCTGATATTTCAGACCCATTGTTGGCAGGGGTACAAGACCAGGTCACCTCACAGAGAACTTGGCTATAGTCACATACTTTTCATTCATAAAATTCTATTTTTTATTGATTTATTTTCCCAAATAAACACATACACACCAAAGCATTAAGGCTTTATACCAGATTGTCTAATATCAAGTTTAAAGAAGAATCTGGATTAGAGTTTATTAATGGAGCAGAATTTGTGGTGTTTAATCTGAGAACGGCACCAATGCATATCTTTAGAAGCACTTTTGAAGTGTTTGAAAGCAGGTAATTTACTCAATGTACTGTCCTTGTATTCACATGTCTAAATTCCACTAAGTGGCTACTTTCCGTACAGAAACCTGTGGGAGCCCTGGTACAGCTTAACAATTACTCAATAACATAACGCTCAACATTATGGGCCACATTCTCCTCTGAATCCTTCATCATGGAACAATGGTGCCTTTGAAACCCAGTATATAATGTCTGTGTCTTTAGGTCTTGTTTTCTGGATTGTGTTGGTACAGTAAGTGCAACCAAAATCCTGAGCTTTTCCTCAAAATGTTTTCCCCTTGTTTCTTTTCTCACTCCATCCAGACTGGCAGAAGACAGAGGCACAAAAGCGCAGAGAACAGCTCCTCCTGGATGAGCTCGTCATCCTGGTCAACAAACGTGACGCATTGGTCAGAGACCTTGATGCCCAGGAGAAAGAGTAAGTCCACCTGCTGCATGGCATGTTATTGCTGCATGAATTAGTCCTTCGGGCTCTAGTGTGGTTCAGAGAGGGTTTTAAAAGCTAAAGTTTGCAGTCACTGATATTCTCTTTGCCACAGAGTGTGTTTAGGTGTGTTTTTTGGAGACAGAGTACAGGTAGTGCAGGTGGCATTCTCATGTGTGCCTGTCCATGACCTGTGTGTGTGTGTGTGTGTGTGTGTGTGTGTGTGTGTCTCGGCAGGGCTGAAGAGGAAGACGAGCACCTGGAGAGAACCCTGGAACAGAACAAAGGCAAAATGGCAAAGAAAGAAGAGAAGTGCGTTCTTCAGTGACTTGTCATTTCCGAGCCAAAAAAATGCTAAAGGAGAAAGCTAACACGTGTACACTAAAATGTCTTGAAATGTATTAGTCATAAACACCATGGCATACACTTTATTATTACTTTAAATCTTCATATATAAAATCTTTTTTATGGCAAAGGGCTAAGCAACTGGTTGAGACCCTAAGATACCTCCTGTTTAGTTAATACAGAGAGATTGTTGAACATACACAAAAACATTATAATTATGATTATTAGGGTTGGTTTGTTTTCACAAACGGTACTTAAGGATCTAATATTTAATGAGGTATAAAGCTGTGTAATTTTAAACATCCTGACAAAATTGTTAAATCCATTTTCAGACAGAGAAAAATGTACCCAAATAACCAAACTTTAATCAGAACAGAATGTGTTTCCCTTTCTTGCAGTAGTTATGACTCAGATGTTTCGGTACAGCACAGTAGAGGAACAATTGGGGACATTTTCCGTTTGTGAATAGGATTGGATTTCAAAATCATATCACATTTCAGTTTTGAGACAATATATCAACAGGTTCTCTTCTAACATAAGCTGCGTGAAAATAAATGTTTTAATTACTCAACTTTTTATGAGTAGATTCTTTTCCAGAGGGGGAGTTATTTTGTTTTAATGTTTTTTTTTTTTTTTAATTTTTAATATGTTTACCAAACATTTTAAAGCTTGCTTAAAGTAAGAAGATTAAAATACTGCGAGTGCTTTTGCTGAAAAAAAAAAAAAAAAAAAAAACATAATGCTGTACATTTCATTTCACTGTTTGGGGCTTAAAAAAGCTAGAGAAAAAAAAAACTTATTTCAGAAGCAGTAACATCAGAGTAATTTATTACTGTTTGAGATGTTTTTTAAATAACCATCTTCACAATACTGTACATGTGCTCAAGGACTGTTAATATTTATTGAAGAGAGGATGAAAGAGGCTTTTCTTATTTGGCATTTTTCAGTTTTCAGTTTAAGCATCACCAGTTTATTTATTCCACTGTACTATAAATATCACTGTTCAATAAATTTGAATGATTTCATACTCAAATCAATCAGTAGTTTGTGTGGTTTTGGCCTTGTGTTCATTAAGCAGATTTTGTGTGTCATCTTTATTGGGATGGTATAGGCTACTGAATAGACTGAGAAAACTTAAATTCTGGTGTTTATGCAATTCTATTCGTTTTTTTAAATAAGGTTGTTCGATTATGTATTTTTTTTAATTGTCATAATCAAATTATAGTTTTTCCTTTCTATATTCTGTTTAACCTAATTAAATAATCTCGATGGGGAATTTTTTTTTTTTTCATTACTAAGATTATTCAGAAACCTTAAATAAGCTACCCATAAAGTCGCACTTAATGAATTATCATGACAAATGTTATTTTTATTATTATTATTATTATTTTCATCAATAAATGGGCTACTTTAAATTTACAGGCATTTACAGTGCCTTTTTGTACAAATAAATCCCTTGTGGTTTACGGTTATTTATATATGAATGTTTGCGATTTGTTTTGTTTGAGGTCGAATCTCAGCGGGAGATTAAGACAAAATCACTCTGTCCAAAGCATCTGTTTTCCTTCATACAAGTGAGACGGACTCTTTACTCTCAGCCAAACAGCCATCATCCCCGCAGCCTCGCATCCACCATTTAACCAGCAAAATAAGTTTTGACAGCTGACGTCCTCCCTTAGCCTGCTAATACTTCCACATTCATTTGATAGGGTTTCTCCGCTTGGGTCCGACTGTACCTCCATTTTCCCACCGGGAATTTTTTTTATTATTATTTAGCAGTTATCACGGATGACTTTAACCTTATGAATAAGGAGATTTTTTGGTATTCGCGCTCACAAACCATTACACTGCTGCGGAAAAGGACATTCTTTTGTTGCCTTAACTAATCTGAGCGTTGAGCCTGTGAGAGGGCTTGAAACGCATTTAATAATTGTATGTATTAGACCTGTGGCGAGGTCCGTGTAATACCGACGAGACACTAACGTAGTGTGCATATCAAAATCACCGCTTTCAAAGGTTCTGCAGTCCATTCAGATGCCTAATTTAATACCAGATATATTTCTGTACATCTGATTTGTCCCCGTGAATCGTGGCGTCACCATTTTACATTTGGAATAGGCTAGGTTTCACTTTTTTTTATTATTATGATTATTAGGCTATTACATTTTACGAGTCTCTCTTTATTTGGAGACTTTAACCTTTTTGCTTCCAAATATTTAATATTTGTAATGAACTCGAGTTTGTTTAATTTTTTATTTTCTGTGATCTGAAAATAAAATGAAGCCTATTCATCTTTTTCATACCTTAAATTAAACCCTGTTTAATGTTCCCTAGGCAATCAACAAAGTTCAGATGCCTCGAGCATTAAATTAAATTAGCCACAATTACATCTAACCTACTGCTTTTCACACTCGCGTATCAATGTCAGACGAAAACTATTATTTCAACATTTGAAGGAGCTTTGATATTTAGGTCTATAGGTCGGTTTAGTTCACATTCACATAAAAAAGGATAATTCACTTACCTGATTGTTGCCCTCTTTGCCAACTATTGTACTCGGACGTTTCGTCGAAAATACAATAAAAGGCTTTTTTTTTTAAAATAATAAGATTTCTATTCAAAAGCAAGAAAAGGGCTTTCCAAAACGGCGCGCGAGTCACCGGAGCGCGTGCTGCGGCTCCAGCTGCTTTGAACTCCACGGCCTTACATCAGGTGCTGAATAGTTGGACTTCACGAAGCCCCTCAACCGCTGAATATCCTTCCCTCGTCCTATAACACACCGAAGGGGAACAGAGCACTCTGTACGAGTTTCAATATCGTATTTTATGCATCATCGTTTTAATAAGGACCGACAACATCGCCGACCCGCTTCCATCCTGTCGGCTAAAGAACCCGAACTTTCCCCCTCCTCTTCTCGCCTCCTCTAATCCCGAGATTTACGAGCTCAGCGTTTAGAAAATTCGACTGCAATTTGGGATTAGACAAAATACTCTTATTACAAAAGCTTCTTGCAACCTGATAACTTGATACTTGTTCTGGCTTTATCACGGGGTCTTAGCAACATCAGGACTGAGAGAATAAACCAGAAAACGGACAAAATGCAGGTATTATACATTTATTTGTGTGTGCTTGAGGATCACATTTTTGTTAACGACCCCCTGCATTTTTTATCCGTGGATGTAGGTTAGAAGCCGGTCTTTTTTGGGGGGGGGGGGTGCTAGAGCAAGCAGTTGTGCTTTAAACAAGGAGTATAAACATTTATATTATGTGCATTCCCTGTCACCATACTTCTAAGAGTCTTCGTCCAGCATCCAATAACTTTCTCCTTAGTTTTTCCTCTGTTACTCCCAAGAGTACTTCTGTCATGACTTTGTTGATCTATAGAAGAACGTGTAAAGCCGCCCATTGATTGGATGCTCCATATAGTAAAAATGTAATTTCGTTCTTCCGGCGGTCACTTGCTTTGAACATTAGGTCGCTTTCAGCTCAGGCCTCAATTAGAATGAGTTGATTTTGTGAGATCAACAAAAGGACCGAGCGAAGCCTTATTAAGATCTTCAGGGCCTTTCAGAAACAGTTAAGGAAACACCGCGCCCTCCGTGATATTCTGTTACCGTATTTTATTGGCATTTCTTTGAGAAAGTGAGGCTTGAAAGGTGCTCTCTTTGATTCTCTGAGGCTCAGACTCTCTCTAAGTTCTGTATTCGTTTCTTTTCTGGAAGGGCCGAGTTTTCTTCACTTCCTTTCACGTTTCCTCTCCGTCTGCCTATTAAACTTTACGCACACTATTCTGAAATGTAATTCTAAGTGGGGATTAGCCACTCATTAATATTCATGAGGCGGGGTAACAATAAAAATGAAAATAGATCAAGTGGATAAATTAAACTTTTTTTGCTGCATATTTGTCCCTCTTTAAATCGATGAACAACATAAATTGTTCGAAAAGGGGAATAATAACTTCCGTTTCAAATGGTAGGCTACTTTGCGTGGTGTTTGCCATTTCACCAAAAACACTGAAGTCCACGTATTTTCTTACTGAATAGATGTTGAAAGAGTTATTTTATTCTGTTTAATCCACGCATGCTAAATTAGCATTTACTTGAGTAAATAAATTAATATTCGTTCATGTTCGATACAGTCTCGAGAGAAATTCCTCTGAAAAAATACATTTCAAGTCATAAAACAGTCCCATTTGTAATAAGCTAATTAGACTAACACGTAGCTAATATATTTCCCACTACTTGCCAATTAAATGTTTCGAACTTTTTTGCAATTTTAAGGGATTTCGGCAAGATATCTGTCTTTTAAACGAGGCTTACATTATTTTGACACACTTGCTAACTACTGAAACTATCTTTTTAACTGAAAGCTAGATTTTGATTTTTTACTCTGTCTTCACTTTTTAAATTTTTTACTGTAGCCTACTGTCTACACTTTCGTAATATTAGGTCTTTTCGGCACTCAAAATATTTATTTGGACGCTCCATGTTCTTGATGTCTTTAGTCAGCGCTGGGTGGGGCTTGGAGGATGTTCTAACCGTGGACTGGTTGCTCTAGTTGTCAATCAAGCAGAGGGAACACGGTGATTGGTTGAAGTGGGCGGATCTGCAGGTGTCCTCCGCTCTTAGAGAGGCAGGGTTAGCAGAAGGTGATCAATCTCCATCCGTCTACATTAGCAATCACCTTAAACTAGTGACAGACACGAACAAGCAAGCCAAAGCAAATGAGTTTGATGTATTTGGTTTTAAACCCCGCGAGCACACTCTGAATAGGCTCTAACGAGTCCAGCTAAAGCCAGGCACGTGCGACATAATATTGCTTCATATATTCAGTTTTGAGGAGTTTTAGACGTTATTTATTCGATGTGGGGTTCCTCGGTCGAATTGCCTTCCTAAACTCTTCCACTGGTGGATATTTTTATCGCCTCGTCAGACTGCAAAAACTCCGTGGACGAGGAGAAGGACGGAGAGATCTGCTAAAGGTAAGACTAATGCGCATTTTGTTTTGTTTTTTTAAAAAAAGTTATATTTTTATCGGTAAGATTTTTCAACACTCCGCAAAACTGAACAAAGACAATGTAACTTTAATTAGTGTCGGAATGCACTTATTTTTATTGTTACTATAAAGTGCTCGTTTTGTTTTTGTGAGGGACTATATAGATACATTTGTGTCTCCTGGAAAGGAGTTATTTGTGTGTGAGTTTTTTTCACAAAACAACACAATATGCGATACTGTTTACGTCTTTAAGGACGTAACCGTGAATTAATTGTCATACTCACTTGGAAGCAACTGCATAAAAATAAATGTAATCGTAAAATAGTGACCCGTGTGTGTTATTGAACACGTGCAATTTTTTGAGCAGTGTAAACCGACTTACGTGGAGAGAAATTGGAGAGACGCGTTTTGGTTTTTGTTCATTTATTTTGGTGACAAGGGCAATAAACGGTGTTTCCCCAGAGGTCTAATCTGCATTGTAATTGTGGTAATTTGCACTTAGATGTGTTCTTTCTAATCAAGTAAACTTGAAGAAGAATCAAGGAATAGATCGGAATACACAGCCCGTTCGGTTCTCTCAGCACGGGGCCCATCCATATTAATATCCGCTCGGTAACCAGTCAGCTCCTAAATTTGGTTTAAAAATAAATTGCCCCCAAAATAATACGATGTGTTAATAACAGTTGCAGTCTTTTAATTTATAAATCCGTATCTACAAGACATTGATTATGCTAAACGTTTAGTATATTTCTACTTTCAACTATAGTTGTTAATTTAAAAAAGGGTTTTGCGGCACATTACAGTAAATAATACATTTTATTAAACATTTTACACTATGCTAAATTCTGTATGACCCTGAAGACCATTCATTGGGCCTTGTAAATTGTTTATTTCTTTCAGTAAGTGCTTCTAAATCGCAGAGATTTCGTCTTGGGCCTTGTTTAGACAAGCTTCTGCTGAACTGCAATAAAGAAAATACATCAGTGCTAGATTTTCTTTACTTTATTAAGGAATATTAGTCAAATAGTGCGGAATATAGAAGGGTAAACTTTTGCCTTTTTTAGTTGTATTGTTGCAAACCAGAAATAAATGGTCTGAAATACGCTTACAATTATGTACAAATTGCGTCAAGCTTTCAGTATCTGTTTACACCATTAATCATTTTGGTATGTGGAACAAAGACCGATTATATTATACAATTGTTATGTAATTGTATAAAATACGAAGAATACAAATTTGTTAATAATACATTACAATTGCATTTCAGTTTCATAATTTGGGTCAGTACTTCGTCAAACTGCAACATCGGGGGAAATCAAACTATTGGCAAGATCTGGGGGGACCCGTGACTGCCTCTAGCATGATGTCATACCTCAAACAACCCCCCTACGGCATGAACGGCCTGGGGCTGAGCGGGGCCGCCATGGACCTACTGCACCCATCCGTCGGATACCCAGGTACTTGTATAACACACACTATACATGATGTACATCTGTGTTCAATTGTTTACTATGTGAACGTGAATTTAGCTGATATGCGTCGGAATGTTATTTTTTTTTTCTCTCTCTCTACTAGAAATCTTAAATTGTTTTGTTCTCTAAATTAAAAAGCTTATAATGAGACTCAATTAATTTTTGATGTTCTTAATATATATATATATATATATATATATATATATATATATATATATATATATATATATATATATATATATATATATATATATATATACAATATTTTTTTTTTTTTTTTTTTTGCCAGACTTGTTGGGCCTAACGTGCTCATTTTGTCCTAGATTTAAAAAAACAAGAAAGAAAAAAGGAAAAAAGGATTTTGTTTGCAAAGTAACTCATTATTATCTACTTTTAACCGTTTCGCTTCCGGAATATAAATTATTTTGATTTCATAAAATTGTCTTTGAAATATCCTGAAACATTTCTAATCGTTCTTTCTGAAAATATAACACCTATACCTTTTTTTTGTGTTTTTGTTTCCTTTTTTTGTGCAGCGACGCCCAGAAAACAACGGCGGGAAAGAACAACGTTTACGCGCTCACAGCTTGACATTCTCGAATCGCTCTTTGCTAAAACTCGTTATCCGGATATATTTATGAGAGAAGAGGTGGCACTGAAGATCAACCTCCCCGAGTCCAGAGTTCAGGTACATGTAACCACAAAATGTCTGATAAATTCACTCCAAACCAAATAGTTCTTTTAAGAAACTTGTGTGTTCAAGTATGGAAATCCTCCAAAAAATATACGTTAATTACTATTATGCTCATCTGCTCCCTCTACTGATTTTCATACAGGTGCGTAGTAGTTTTAGTAGTTAAAAATGATTGTAATTATTATAGACCTGTAGGAGTGTGTTTTTAACATTATTGGTTGCCAAACTGGTTATATAGCCATTACAAATTTATGACTATTTGCCATGTGATTTGTTTTGCTGCTTGTCTCTGCCTGTTTGATTTTATGGGAATAAACGTTTATCTAGAATTAATGATTTTGTTTAGGTGTTCTCCAAACCATAGCAATATCATGCAGTGTTTAGGGCATTTTACACACACTGAATTGGTTGAAATGTGCTCAAGGCTGCTGCTCATATAGACCAAAGCTATGAAGGCACTCTGATGTTTTCCCGGATGGTCACAGTGATGAAGACCCTTTACCTTAAAGCTTATATAAATATCAGTGATGAGGAAATGTTAAATTCCCACAGTCCACTGTGGATTTTACCTGTAATTAATGCGTTACTGATGTGACCTGATGCCTTAAGCAGCTATTTTATTTGCACATGAAACAAAATGCTTTACACTGTCAAACCCTCCTTCCACTATTGAATTACCATCTCTGCAGAGAAACTCATTAGTGTGCTATCACCTAGCCGTCTACAAGCACTGAAATTAGATCCACACCGTAATGTAAAAAGGCCCTGCATGCAAATTAAAGCCAGGACCTGCTAATAACTAGCTATTTTCCACTCTAGTACTGCACAATGGCTCTCCAACATGCTCTTCAGACATGCACGGAAAGTCTTCATGGTCATTTAATGGAGCTCTGTATGTATGTGTGTGTGTGTGTGTGTGTGTTTTGTCTAATAGTCTGTTTGCTTTCGTGTAGGTCTTTCAATGGTGTAGTTCAAAGAGAATATTTCTGTACATTTCAAAGCATATTTTAATTTGTTTTTGTATATTTCCTCTTTGTTCTGCAGGTGTGGTTTAAGAATCGTCGCGCCAAATGTCGTCAGCAGCAGCAGAGTAGCAGCAGTACTAAAGCTCGGCCTGCAAAGAAAAAGTCCTCACCTACCCGGGAGAGCACCGGCTCAGAGAGCAGCGGGCAGTTCACCCCTCCTGCCGTCTCCAGTGCTGGCTCTTCGTCCTCCTCCTCTTCCTCTACCAATAATACAGGCATTAGCAGCGCCTCTACCTCTATCAGTACTGTCTCCTCAATCTGGAGCCCTGCCATTTCTCCAGGTTCTGCACCCCCATCCGTCTCCCTGCCAGAGCCTGTCGCTCCATCAAATGCCTCCTGCATGCAACGTTCTGTCTCAGGCACGGCCAGTTCCTCTTACCCCATGCCCTACAACCAGACCACCGGCTACAGTCAGGGTTACCCAACTTCTTCCAGTTCTTACTTTAGCGGGGTGGACTGTGGCTCTTATCTGGCCCCCATGCACTCTCACCACCACCCTCATCAGCTCAGCCCTATAACGGCTTCGTCCATGCCAACACACCCCCATCACCACATCAGTCAGTCCTCAGGACATCACCACCATCACCAGGCCTACAGTGGCACTGGCCTGGCCTTTAATTCTTCTGACTGCCTGGATTACAAGGAGCAAACAGCCTCCTCCTGGAAGCTCAACTTTAACACTACAGACTGTTTGGACTACAAAGACCAAGCGTCCTGGAGGTTCCAAGTCTTGTGATCTGATTTTTTTTTTAATGCCCTCCATTTTCACCACCTCTCTGTTTTAACAGTGTGATGAGTTTAAGGGAATATATATATATATATATATGGACATACAGATTTTAACAAAATAGTTAGATGTTCATCAAAGTCTTTAAAATGAATAATTTTCCCTTTTGTCTCTGAAGAGACTTAATTAGAATAATTTGAAGACCGAGGGATCTGGTTCTGAAATATTCAACTGAACTCGCCTCATCTACCTGATCTGGATTACTGTTTTCTACATGGGACACTGAACGCTCAGCTACCATTTTACCTCCACCTCTCAAATCTTGTACAGCTGTTTTGTTTTCTAAATATGGTTATTTTTTAGGATGAAAGATTCTAGTCAGCTGAACGGAGCTGAATTGTGTACATATGTATTTGGGTCAGTTACATTGACCATATTTTGTTGATGTTACTGGATGTCAAGACTTTTGAAATGACTATGTAAATCTTTTTCCCAAATCATCCAAAGATCAAGAATTAGTCACTGAACTCATTTGTTATATTGAAAACCAATTTTGTTACCCTAAAAAATAATAGGATTTTATATTGAGCACACTTGTGGGGGGGAAAAAAAGAAAACACAATTATATGTTGGACATTTAGAGTGGGATATTTGGTTAGAATATTCCATTAGGTATATTAGCATTTGAAGATTTGTTGAGGTGAAATTGCACTAGCATGATTAAAATTGTTGGATGCATTTAACAGCACTTGACTTAATTGCTCTAAATGAAAAACAATGTGGATGACAAAATATGGTTTTAAGGAAGAATACCCAAATTCCATTGAAGTGTTGAATGTACTGCAGGCGCAGATCATTCATGTCCGTAATAAAGACCAGTAAACAACCAAAATGTTCACATGACTTCTGACTGGGGTAGCCTATGTCCGCTTTTTAACACCCCAATTTTACTCGTATGTTGCAAATGTTTTGAACTGTCAACGAACAATAAATAACTAAAACAAAACACGATATAATTTTATTTATTCGTTGAGCTCTTGAATGCAGTTTAAGATTTGGAAGAGCTGAATTATTATCTGCTCTGAATTCAACAGCCAATGGTTCACTTTTGACTGCAAGGATTTTTGTATGTTAAATCACTTTGTCACTTTTTTTCTGGTTTATATTTTTGGTCCTCTTAAATCAGTTGTTTGTTATGGATGCTGTAAATGTGTTAGAAGGCAAAACAATCAAAGTGATGACTTAACCGTATTCTATTGGTCTTTATGAACATAATCGTTTAAACATGTGCAAACTCTTTGAGGCCGCAAAATTACATAAATAATTATCTAGGCATTTGATCAGGTGGTAATTGAAAGCGCGCGTGGTAATTGCCTCCCCGCAGAATCTCAGCGCGCTCTAGAGCACAAGAGCGTTTCGCCAAAATAACCCGGAGCGATATCGCCTCTTCTGATTCGGTAATGACGTGGGTGGGTCTGGGTTAATGGGTCAAAAGTGGGTGGGAGGTAGCCGTCAGGCACCGGGCCATTGAAGAAAGAGTTGGAAAAAAACAAGGGCTTGGCAAAGCGGTGTTGATTAACGTGTTGGAACAAAGTTTCAATTTGGCTGTTTAAGCAGTGGACTGATATTGTTTTTTTATTTATATGCATACGCTGCTCATCACGAACACCTGCATAATTTTAAATCACTATTTATAGCGTTTTTAATTTATTTAATTTTTATTCTTAATTTATAGAATTAACCTAGGCTACATTAATTTGCTCAATCCAAATATATTTTGTTGTCGAGGCGGAAGATGACAAATTCTGAATAAGACACATTTGATGAGGTATATTTTTAAGTGCTTTAAATGCGTCATATTTACTTTATTCAGAGTAGCACTATATTTAATTTTTTATGGGAAAGAAAACGAGGCTGTGGGGCATGCAGGCATTGGGTTTTTACTGCTTATTACCATTCAGCTTCTTAAACACTGAAAACATAAATAATAATAATAATAAATCAGTTGGCAAAACAACTACAGAAAACAAGAGCTGAGAAAATTAGATCAGATTTAGGAGCTTTATAGGCTACACTGCATGCTATTAAGAGGCAAGTCCATCCCTCACATCCTCGTTTTCATTCCCGTTAAACATCAAATATGGCGCTACATCCTCATCATTGATTTTTTGGAAAGCATTCACGTTCCACTCCAAACGTTTATCAAATTAAGGTGAAATTATGTAGGATAGAGAATAGAGTGATCTTTGACATTCAAATCCGTTAAATACCCTCCTTATGAACAAAAACAGACATTATTTCAAATGGAAGTCTTAATTTCCCCCCCAAACATGCATTTGCAAGGAATAAGCAACCGCCAAATAGGCCACACGTGTTGTGATTTAATGTGAAATGTCAGAAATATGTAGTCATTAAAGTCCCACCAGAAGATATTGTTTATTTTGCTTTCACCTGGAAACCTTTAGGCCAAACTTTTCCAAACAAATTGTGAGTTAAAATAACTGACACAACTCAAAAGTTTACAATGCAAGAGTTGCATTCGTTTCACGGTTCCCAACGCAGTTGATCGTTTAATTAAATATTAAAATAAAAATAAAAAGTGACTGAAATGCAAAATTGTTCAAATGAACGAAAGCTTTGCGTCGGTAAAGTTCGATGGTCGAATGTTCTCAAATTCTGAGGCACTTCCATTACAGCTGTATAAGGCAATCTACTCTTGCCTTGCTGATATGCTCGCATGTCCAAATGTCACCTGAGTGGGACGGGTTGTCCACAATTGGCACCATATTATTACATGTGATAACTGTAAAAGAGATTATCGAACAAAACCATTAATGGGAAAACGGAAGTGTGATGAGCGAAGGCGGTTTTGCTGAGATGGTGAGATGCTGACTCCGGGTCTCAGTGAGTTACAGAAACGCTGAGGGTGGGAAACCCACCAGAGGGATTTATTCCTACAGTATTGGCGCTAAGGTCTTAGGAACAGATGACAAACGACATTAATGCTGTCAGGATGGACACTTGGTGATCTCGTATAGCCTTATCTTTAACCCAGTAGCTGATTACTACTGACTGTAGCGCCCATTAAACTCTTACCTTGTAAAAAAAAAAAAGCTGTTTAGGAAACCGAAAACTATTAAAAAACCAAGATTATTAAATACTTACTTTTCAGAAATAACTAAGTTGATAAAAAAAAAGTTATGTTTTAAAGGCTGGAAAAGGATCCATCATCTGATGCATTAACTTATTAATTCAAAGGAATATTCAGGGTTCAAAAATGATAGCTCAATCGAAAGCATCTGTGGCATTATGTTGATTAGGCATACTATACCGATTAATTTCGACTTGTCCATCCTTTTCTTTAAAAAAAAAAAAAAAAAAAAAAGAAAAACACTTAGGCCTACAGTGGAAGTTAATGGAGCAAGACCGTAAACGTTAATAATCGCCATTTAAAATGTATAAAAAATTATAGTGTGATAAAATTGCGAACCAACTTTTTTTGTTTGTAAAGTTATAGCCAATTTTACAACTTCGACTTCGTTGTAATGACGATGTAACTTCGTAAACCCTGTATGCAAATAATCTTGCAAAAACGTCGATTTAAACAACTTTACATCTGGAATAGGCTAATACACGAGTTTTAACAGAATAATTAATGCAAGTGTTTTTTTGTTTAGTTTTATTTTAATAAATATTAATAAAATATTGTAATAAAATTATAAGCTTCACATTTCTGCTTTTAAACCCAACACAAATTGGCCCTATTCACTTCCATTGTAAGTGTCTCCCTGAAACCTCAATTCTAGCATTTTTATTAAAATTATTATTGAGGGACGAGTCGAAATTACATTTTGAGGTGATCAACATAATGCCACAAATGATGTCGAAATTATTATTTTTTTAACCCGGAATATTCCTTTAATTAACACTTAATGTTAATATCTTGTCATCAGCCAAAAATATTGTTAACAAAACAGTGCAATCAAATCCAAGATGTGACATCATTGATCTTAATGGCCGAGATAATAATTAATACTTAATTAACTCTTAACTGAGGCTAGAACAGTTTGTCGAGGTCATTATTTTTCATAACAGGTGACCGGACAGTCATCATCACCTCACCGTCTGAATGATGCCGCTCGGATGACCTGAGTATGACTGAAAACCCCTTTGCCCTCTGCCTAAACAACCATCCAGGAAATGAACACTAAAAGTGGATGGCCTTTTGTTTGCGTATAATATCTGGTGGTGTATGACAGGTGGTTGAATTAGACGTCACTGCAGCGAACCAGATCTTTGAATGCTCAGATAAATAGATCAACATAGTCTCAGGAGAAATCGTCACAAAGACCAAAACCTTCATATGTACCAGCAAAATGCCAGTTCATTCAAATAAAAGCAATGGTTCATGATGACTGATGGAAAAGAAAAAGAGGGACATTTAAAAGCATCCTCAAAATATTTAGTTTATCATGGACAAGACGAATGTTCAGCATAATGTACAAAATATACACACACAGATCATCTAAACTCCATTAACTTCTAGAAAAAAGAAGCCAACAATACTTCTGTGGTATACAAAATCAATCCAACCCAATTAGGTGCCAATCAAAGTTCAGCAATTTTGCCAAAATGCTTTATCCAAATAATTTTCATAGTTTGACATCACAGGGTGACAACAAGGTTGCGATTTCCGGTGTGATTTGTGATTTAAGATTTAGCCTTTTGAAAAATGTTACTGGCATACAATATATGACTGAAGTACTACATATTTCAAGTATAATATGAACCAACATTATGAACCAACACATTAAGACAAAAAAGGGCCCTGAGCTTTGTGTCCTAGTGTCAAAGATGAATGAAATTTTGCTTAACCTGCATGTGTAGTCTGTAAAAAATATATAGGCCTATTTGTATATTTACATCAATCTAAAAGTGTTTTTTCTATAAATAGGAAATGCTGAAAACAGTATGTACACAAAAAAGGCAACAGACATAAAAACAGAGAACACAAAAAGGTTCTTCTGACCCTTCCTCAATTTCCAGCGCTTCATATATATTTATATATATTGTGTATATATACTTTTTTGTTGTTGTTGTAAGAAATCCTCTTAGAATGCAGAGTAAATAGATTACGATACAGTGAGGGATTATGGATGGCTGGGTGCTGTCAGATTAAGTTTGGAGGTCGGAAACAGTTCTGACATGGATGCTGTGTATGAAGACTGTGGGGGAAAACAGCAACCTCCTCTTTAGAGACACGCGCTGCATATCCCCTCTGCATTTCTTCTGCATGTAATCTCATACACCAAACACGTGGAGAATACAACCCAACACATGCCGCACTGCTGATCCTGTGATCAGGGGATACTAGTGTGGCCTCTGTGCCACCATTCCCAAAGAAAGAGGAGTGTTTTTTATTTTTCCAAAAACTTATTTGAAAAGCTTTACACTGCTTTCACTGTCCCTCACATACACATTTTGATATTGTGATAGTTGACACTTGAGCCAAAATGGTTAAGAAATATATGTTATAGAAGAAGGAAGAACCGTGGAAAAGTAGGTTAGAACATACTTTTTTAACTCAAAGAAAGCTGCACAGTACTGGCACAAATAGGATTTTACGACCCCTTTTCTAAGACAGAGTGTGACATATTATGTGACATGAATATCTTTACCAAACTCTGTGCATGAAACTAATAACATGTATTTTCACATCAAAGAAGAATGGATATATGGATATATATATATATATATATATATATATATATATATATATATATAAAATACAATTTAATTTGAAAGTTTTACAGTTCTAAGAACATTTTGTCACTTACATATTTTGTATTTTGTTAAGTCTTAAAAAAACTTAAACCTATATTTACACTAAACCAAAATGAATAACTTTCAGTTTCCCCTCCTCACTCACCTATAAATCACAAAATAAGAATTTTGTAATACATTAACTTTATTACAACTATCAACAACCATTGTAATAATAGATATTTTCCTTATCCTTATAAAATTAGATATTTTATAAATACATTTTATAAATCTATAAAAAAATACTGCAAGTCTGACATATATTTATAAATAACAAATAAAAGGCACTATTTTTTTTTATCTACAATCATCATTAATATGACAATATATGCTGCTCATGCAAACATTTAACTGCATAAATATATTATAAAAATGAAAAACATTGCCCGAGTGTCCTGCTCAGCATTGTTGATTTCTAAAGAGATAAAAAATCCAATATTATGAAACTAACCATTATTTACAACTTCTCAAGTGTGGATTTATCTGAGCCATTAAATAAAATACCAAACCTATAGAAGAAGCAACATAGCAGCACCTTTCTACTACACCTGAATCATGTGATCACTCAATAATCGTATGTTAGTGTGTTAATGTGTGAATGTGTGTGTGGGTGGAAGTGTTGAGTTCAAGTATCAAAACCCTGCATCCTCTGCAGCTCTGGAGGAGGGTTTCTCCATGGTAAATTATGACTGTGCCATTAGCATTCAGGATTATGCATGTATTAAAATTCTGATGTAAATGTCTGTAATAGCCTACAGTCTGTACTGTCCAATAAATATGTATGTGAAAAAAGTTTAATTATTCTGTGGACAGAAAGGAATAAAACATTCATGTTTAAGGACGATTAGCTAAGTACAATACAAGCAGAAAAAAGGCAGTCAACTTGAACCTATTATTGAGAGGGCAAAACAGAGGGAAAGATATCACTCACAGTGCATTAATGAGGGAATTATCTACGGCAGCAGAGAACTATGTAAAACTCTGTTACTTTAATTTATATCTATAATGCCAAGCATGATAGAAATGAACAACAAGCTGTATGACTTGATTCCGAATATTGAGAACAATGTATTCAGTCAACCCTGATAATGTTCTCAATTTGTATTCACTTTGAGAACAGTATTTACTCAAACAGGCCAGGTGCGATGACTTGTCAGGGTGTTAAGAGAGGTCATCCTTAACCTCAGAGGTCAACATTTCTCCAGTCCTACTGCTGGACAATATTACACTTCATTTCAGATATACAGACTCTGACATTTCTATTAAATATTTTATGCCAAAACCTCTTCTATAAACAAAACTAGAATACCAGAGTATAGTCAAACCTGTCTGTTACAGGATAGATTATAGTCTAAGACACTGTTTCCTAATCATTTTTGCCGCAAGTACCCCCACAGCACAATCAGTAGGCTCAAGTACCCCTTCACTGACCCAAAAGCAAAGATGTGCACCAAAGGCTAAAAATAATTTGATGTATCATTAATATTGTAATATCCCATGATATTTAAAAAAGGATAAAATTTTATGACATTTATTCATCAACAAAAACAAAACAGAGCATATGAGCCATGAAACTCACAAGAGTCAACGGACTACAGCAGTTAATTATACAGGGAACCTTCTAATTTGTAAACTAAAATTATAACATGGTTCAAACATTAGTTGACAAATAAAATTTTATTGTTAGTTTTATATCATTTTGGTAGACAGTATTTATATACTGCATATTTACAGTATTACATACATGCGTATTGTTTGCATCTACTATTTGTGCTATTTACAAGTATATACATAGAACAAGTGCAAAATGGTACTGTCTCTTTAAAACTACCAGCAGTTAAGTGTTTTGGTTGAGCGCATATTAACAAGAGTGGAGTCACACAGCTTCTTTATTAGAATTAAATGTTTGTTTTCTGTTGTTTCAACAACTGAATGTAAAGGACGGAAAGGGTATTAATCGAGACATTGTAACAGGTTCATTGTGTGTGAGAAGGAGGGAGGGGGACTGGATCAGCAATCCACATGAGCTTTATTTTAATCACATTAAAATAGTAATTTCATAATTTCAGCCTCAAACAAATATGTACAGAGTTCGATATATGTGTCAGACTCTCTTTCCTCTCTCTGGCATCTGGCTTTTATACTAACAGCTATCTGGTACACTCCTGCTCGATTGGGGGCAGCCTGTGGTATGTCAGGGACCCATACTAATGTTCCCACCTCCATCACTGGGCACCGGGCACACTGGGCAAATGCCTAGGCTCCCCACAGCTCCATCAGACCGGCCCAGACTTTATGCCTGCACCTGCGGCAGCAGACTCCTCAACCTGAGGGTGAGAGCAGAGAGGGACAGGGGAAACCGTTGGGTTGTGCAAACCCTGAAGCCAGGGTTCTAGTTTGGGAGGGGGAACTCCCTGTTTATGGGGAGTGGGAACAGGATGGAAGAAAGGGCAGGGAAGAGTTAGCGATGATGATGAGGGCTCGCTGGCCCCCGGATAGGCCGGCATGTGATCCTCTGCCAGCTGGACACCGTCATCCAGCAACACTGAGCGATGACACAAGACCCACTCCACAGTTCCCACTCGACGGTGAATTGCTCCATCAACATCAGATCGATCACCACCACAGCGTTGCAATCCTCCATGGCCAGTACCTACTTCCGGCAGGCATCATAGAGCAGCTGGGCTGTGATGAAGAGGAGGGAATGCCCGTTCAGTGCTGAGTCAACTAATCAGCAGGAGAGGGAGATAAAGGGGACCCGGAGATGCCAATTAGAGAGAGAGAGAGAGACACACACGTGGCCATGCTGTGTGTGTGTGTGTGTGTGTTTATGTTTGTTTTAAGTTAATTTACATCATGAATATTTACATTGACTGCTCCGCCGGTTCCTGCCTCCTTCTTGCCCATCTTTTCCAATTACATTGGTGCCAAAACCCTGAAAGGAGGAGGGATGCACTGTCCGCCAGAGAAGCAGCCACGGCCGTCTGCCTGGGGACAGAGGGGTCGCTGTCGGTCACCTAGAGTAGGAGGAACCACTGCTGTCCACCGAGAAGGGGAGGAGCCGTACTGTCCACCAGGAGTCGGAGGACTCACTGCTGTCTGCCAGGTGAGGAGCAAGCTGTCATCTGCCAGAGGACAGAGGAGTGCCTGAGGACCAGGCGACGACGTGTACGGGGACCAGCAAGCAAGTTTTTCTCTCTCTCTCCCCTCGCTCCCTCTCTGTGTGCCTCCCACTCGCACTTTCCCTCTCCCCTCTCCCTACCCTCGTCTCTCCCCAGGTTCCCAGGAGGTGGGGTGGAAGAATGGTTGTGTTGTAGGCCAGTCCGGATGGCACCCAGCCTGATGAGGAGGAGGCCTGAGTAAACTATCAGAGGGAGATAAAGGGGAGTTGGAGATGCCAGTTCAAGCGAGACATACACGGCCGTGCTGTGTGTGTGTTTCTGTTTATTTTATGTTGTTTTAAGTTAATTACGTCATTAAAATGTACTGCTGACCACCACGACCATCCTAACCCGTAACATGGGCATAGACAAACAGATGGCCGACCTCACCGAGTGTGAGGGAGCGAAAATGCTGGCGGTGTTGTTTTGGAGTGCAGCCGACCCATTGTAAGATAGCCTTCTTTATGTCCTCGTACTCCAGATGGTTGTCAGTGGGGAGTTGCTGAGCCACGAGCTGGGCTTACTCGCACAACAGCGGTAGCAGCCGAATTGCCCACTGGGCTTTTGGCCATTTGTAGGCTGTAGCGGTTTGCTCGAAGAGCCCCATGAACGCCTCCGGGTCATCATGGGGCCCCATTTTGGCCAACATGACTTGGATACACCCATCACTGCCTCCGGGGTCATGGCTGAGGACTTTTCCTGGGTTACCAGGCTCTGCAATACACACCGGTCCTCCATTTGGGCCTGGAGGAGCTACTGCCTTTTTGCCTTTTCATGGCAGAATACTACTTGCTCATTGCTTAGGGTCATAATAGGTTTATAAATGACAGACCATTGGAAATTATGACTAAAAATAACTTGACACCTGAAATCCATCGGTTGGTATAAAAATCAATTGTACAGGTACAATGGAATCAAAAAGTATTTGGACACATTTGGACACTCAATTCAAATTCAGATATGTCTGAATGTCATCGCATTACATAAAAAAATAAAACAATCTCAAAACTAAATAAACTTGTATTACTCATTTTTGCAATAATTTTTTACTTGTCTCAAGGTGTGTTTGATTGGATAGACATGTAAACATTTTAAGTGTGGCTTCAGTGTACAAACACTTTCTAGGGTCGCTGCTAACTTTGAAATGAATTTTCTGCAGTGTTTTGTTTTTCTGAAAATAGATGCCTTAAGTTAGGATGATGCAACATAAATACTTTACTGGATCCACCAGTACCATCCTGTCCACACTATTATACTAGTGTGTACTAGTATGCACAGCAGCTGGGCGTGAATTTCTCTTTCACACATTGCCACCACACACTGCACCGGCAAATCCAGCAAGCGTGTAAGACTTTTATCAGACAAATTGTGGGCTGTGTGATTTTCTGCGGTGACTGGCAATGGAAACAGCGTGCGATTTTTGTGTTTTTTCTATTTTTTTAGTGATGCACAAGGAATCCAGGGAGGAAGAGAGAAAAAAGGGCCTACAGGGTGCATCCCACACCAAACAAGTAACCAAACAAACAAATACACATTGCCGTACAGATGCACTTGGATGCAAAATGTATCTCGGGTCCAAGAGCAATGTGTCAAATGTGGCGTGTCTCGCCATACACCCATGTGTATGCATGGAAAACGTGAGAGACTGAAATGATATATAAACAAATGTGTGTGTTGAAAATGAAATGGAAATATTGGGATGATTCCAGCTATCCACCTCTTTGCCTCTCTCCCTGCACAGTGATGGATTTAGTTCATCCAATGGTGATGCCACCAAGTCATTGTATTCCTTTTTTCACGCTTTTTTCTTTGCCAGCGCGACGCAGGCATAAAGCTCGACTCACTGTCTCTAAGCGTTATTGGCTCGGCATAAGAAACAATAAAACTTCATCGGAGACCAGATTAGTCTGGCTAAATAGAATAAAACGACTAAAAAACAAAAAAGGATTTCCTCTCTCTCAACTGCTATTTATCTAGATGGGAGCATATTTCCCTCTGATGTCTTGCATGCGGCCGTGTGCAGTAGCAATACAGTGAAATTCAGGCTGCTAAATTAGTCAAAACTCCTATAAAAACCCTTTAATCCAACCCCATCCTCTTTGGGCCATCCGTTCAGAACAGGCTGATGTGAAAGGGAGGATTTGAAGAAGATATAGGGAACATAAGTGGGAGAGAAAGAAAGAGACAGAGAGAGTCAGCATAGAGTCAATGGTCCCTCCGTCAGCAGCAGTGGAAGCAGAGAGGATAATACATTAAGAACAGTGCTCATGTAATACGCACATCAATCCATTCCACACACTCATTGTGATGGTCTGGGGCTAACTTGGGTGAACTAGAAGCAAATATCCATGTGTTAGAGAGCGTGCTTGCTCAGAATACCCCAGTGTTGTGCTTCTGTTTGACAAGAGTTCAGCAATAGGGCGGACACAGCTAATTTTAGCACCAGTTTACTTTGACATGCATTTCAAGATTTACTACTGTCTCAGTTAACTTTGACATTCAATTAATTAGGGTTACACACACACACAATTGTTTTTCAATCATGGTGGGGACTTTTCATTGACTTCTAGTCCTTACAGAAATTTACCATTTGTAGGTGTATTTTATAAATTTTTATTAAGGTGTTTTCCATTGGCTGGTCCCCACAATGTAGGGGATTTCAGATTTTACTATCCTTGCGTTGACATTTCGACCCTACAATCTAGGCAAAACCTGACCCACACACAAAATCATGTTACATACTGTACCAAACATGCTTTTATATAAAGTTAATTATAATTACTATAGATAAGCACTGACCCACAACATAACAAAATCATTTTTATTTTTATTTTTAGAGTAATAAAAAACATTATGCACAACAATCATTGGATGTTGCCAATGGGAGGTTTTGTACCATTTAGGTACTTTGTGGAGACAATTTTATCCCTAAAGTAAACCCACCAAGACGTACAATAAACACAGACCATAATGCAGTACACCGATGTTTGGGGTTGATAGCATATTTCTTGCTGATGGATGTCTGAAGTTTGCATTCAGTGTGTGTGTCTAGTGCCAATGAAAAAGACACTCCACTCTGCTCTCCATATGCCTAATGACACTCATCTGAAAACCCAGACATAAACACACAAAATTACACCATACCCAGAGGGAAATAGTTTAACATGTAGAATTTTTATGATTTTCTATATGAGAGAGTGTGAGAGAGAGAACGTGACTGTGTAAAACAGGAATGTGTATTACATGGGTGTCTTGTTCATGACTCTCCCAGACAGAGACAGAGAATGTTACATATAACAAGAGACACTAAGTGAGACTTGATCTCAGGGAACACTCTACAGCACTACTGTATGTGTATGTGTGTCTCAGAAGCTATAAGTTGATCCCTCTCTTACACACTTCTCCGAGTACCCCTTGGTGTCTCTCTCACCAAATCAACATACTCCTCAATGAGACAGTGGACACTGATCCTCTTTTTTGACAACAAAGCAATGGTGGAAGGACAGAAAGACAGTGAGTGACTACTGGAAATCTAAGAAGGAAAACCCTCTTAAAATACAATATATTTTTTAAATTCCACCCTCCAAATAAAATTTTCACTAACATACTGTCCTGTTGTTATAACTCTTGAGTAAACAAGTGAACAAAATCAAACCCCACTGGCATTAAAGCAAGGATTAACTATATTATTAAGCCCATTTTTTTTTTACAGTAAAGGGATAGTTCAGCCAAAAATGAAAATGAAAGATATTCTTCTAAAAATCTTCAGTTGTGTTCAGCAGTAGAAAGAAAGTATCTGGGAAGGCATGAAAGTGAGTAAATGATGAGACAAATGTATTTACTTGAAAGTCAGTTCAGGGGATGTTGTCACAATTTTATCGGGAAGATTGTCACATGTGTTTTAAATGTAAAACATTTATTTTATTAAATGCAATATTTATTGTAAGCGTATGTATTATATATTGTATTGTACAATACAACACGTAATATTTTTGTATGTTACCTTTTCCATTTTTTGCTGTTTAATTAATTTATTTGTGCTTCATAATTGTTGTTTTTGTTTTTTGTTTTTAAATTCTGCTGAAAAACACATGTAATAGATTCAAAGAGTCAACCCCAAATATTCACATGAAACCTTCACCACTGGTTTAGTTGCAAGTTTTATTGTGACAATATGTCCCACCATTGAGGCAAGTTGTCACAAAAGGTCAATGTGTTTTCAATGAACTGTATGTTTTTGTATCCAAGGCTTCTTGGTATCAGCTATGGAAAAATGTACTTTAAAAAAATTACCTACCCTGAGAAATATTCCCTGGAGTAAAAAGTGTGACAACTAGGCCCGGTCTCCAAATAGCCTACTTCTTGGGACCACTGTATACTGATATAAAATAGACATGCTACAGTGTGTGCAATGTTCCTAATTAGTCGTTAATTATGATCCACAAACAGCTACAATAGATCAATACCCTTAACAATGTTGGGCACTTTGAGGTTTGTGTTATTCATGAGAACTACCATATAATGTGTGAATATTGTCAATTTTGAATTTCTTATGTGTGTTTATTCTTCATGGCTGGCTGACAGTGTGAGACATTTGCTTCAGGCTGGCCAAATGTAAACAATACACCTCATACAATAGCAAAAGCACAATACCGAATCTTGCCTCTCTCATTCCCTATTTATGATCCTCCGCACTGCCCAAAGGAATTTCCTCTAAATATTCCCCCATTCTATGATTTCCACAAAACACCTTACACACAAACAATATCAGCACTTGAAAGATGTCAATGACCCGAAAACTAACAACAAGTAGACACAGAAAGAAGAAAACAGAAAGAGGATATCTTGCACTATAAATTAAAAAAAAAAAATCTTGGGCAATGACTTCTAATTGCAACATTTTAACTATTAACACCCCCAAACAGACTATTTTGTTCCTGTCTTATTCACACTCTTAAGCACTTCCTTCCAAGGCTAAGGTCTGCTCGAGGTGAGAGAGCAGGCAAATCATCAAGGACATAATTAAGAGGCTTATGGGCAGACAGGGTGAGAAACACTCACATGCACACACCCTCAAGTTTTCACCGCATTATTAGAAGCTATACACCTCCCTTGTCTCATTTCTACACCTGTTAGCCAAACCATCCGCTCTTTCCTTCCTCTCTTCCTGATTTCTAATATTTTATTTTACTGCCCTCTCTCATTTGAATGTCTGCATAATTTGTTGGCCTAGGAAATGCTCCTGGAAGATCACTGAGGACCAGCACATTGTCACCGCAGGCCAGCAGGAAACAGAATATCAGAGCTAAGGTCAATGCACTTCCTAATCAGCCAATTAACAACACGAATGAATCAAACTCTTCCCTCTATCTGCACACAGCACTCATAAAAAAATCCTTCAGAAGTCAAATATAATTACATAAGAGATTAAACATTATGAAACCTAATGACTTTTTTTAATTTCCCAGTGGTGCCGCTGTTAGGGTCACATGTGCCTTACGTCATATCAGGAAGGACTCGCAAGACAGAAGGAAATTCTATTATTTAAATTTGTTTAAATTCAGACACATTTCTGTTTATTGTTTGCATTTTGTATTCAGACCTCTGCTTCCAGATCAGCCTGAGATGGAATCCAGTGCATCACAGCAAGTCTTTGTGAATCCATTCAAAACGTAGGCTTTTAAAACAAATGCATATTTAGTACATTTAGAATGTACTTATGAGTGATCAATTTCACTTGATCACTCATAAGTACAAACATTATCACACAACAATTGGAGCATTTTATTTTGACAAATTTTACTGGAATAATTCCCCCACCTGGTGCCAAAGTTTGTGCCTCTGCATCTATTTCATTAGCCTTCTTCTTGGCTACAGCCGCTAACACCAACTCACCCTTATCTGCAGCCATATAATGGAGGTCCTTTGAACGTGAAGCATAACAGCAGAGCAATCTAAAATTAATCTCAGCTCACATGACAATACTTCAGTTTTCCTCTTTTTTCACTTTTTGTGCTGTGTGAAGAGAGGAAGAGAGAATAGATTAAAGTTTCAGAAGAAAAACCCTACATGAAAGTATACAATCTTCAAAAATCAGTTGCAAGCATTTGTTCAATCCCTTTATGTCATCCTGCCTGCCCCATTTCTCTCACTCACTGATATGAACTGTCTGGATACATTCATACTGGTCTCAAAAATGTGGTGAACAGTATGTGTCACTTTTTAAAAGCAAGAGCAATGCTGCTCATGTCGAAATAGAATTTAAACTATTGTCATTGGGTATGGACATACATTCACACACTCTTTTTCTCTTTCTTAAATATGAACCTTCTCATCCAAAAGAATAGGTTATATTATATCTATATGAGTATCATGCAGTCAAGAGACCTCAACTTTCCCATAAACATCCTTTTAAATGTCACACCAAAAGTACAACCAAGATAAATCACATCTAACTGAACAGTGCAGACTGCCCACAGAAGGTCTACACGTGTGAAAAATGACACTAGTAGTGCCTGATATATCTTAATAATACATTAATGTAAAAAGAAATAAACAGACACAGCATAAGCATAAAATAAGCCTTACATCCCATTCCAACTACTGATGATATAATTCATTTTAGAGAGCACCCTTCAACAGGAGTAAAAAACACTATAAAATGCTTTTATTAAATGGTAGCAAAAGCAATATGATAATATATATATATATATATAGTATATATAGTATATCAGCAATTGTACAAAATGTGGCTTACCCATTCAGACTTCAGAGACAAACTTCTTATAAATGGTATTTGCTTTGAAATTTCAGGCAGTGACAGCTATACTTTATCTAAAAATATTTAAAATCTTTCTAATTCTTATGCATGCCGTTTTAATGACCTCTTATTAAGGGAGAGTCTACATAGAATATTCATAGTTTTAAAAACCACCACAGGGCCATTTAAATGATCAGCAAAGAAGCTATAGCTGATTAAAAAGGGTATTTAAAGGAATATTCCAGGTTCAATACAAGTTAAGCTCAATCCACAGCATTTGTGGCATAATGTTGCTTAACACAAAGAATAATTTTATTTCTCATCCCTCCTTTCTTTAAAAAAAAGCAAAAATGGAAGTTACTGTGAGGCACTTACAATGGAATTGAATGGGACCAATTTTCAGGGGGTTTAAAGGCAGAAATGTGAAGCTTATAATTTTATAAAGCACATCAATTATTCTGCTAAAACTTATGTGTTATTTGAGCTGTAAAGTTGTTTAAATTGTATTTTTTTTTTAGACATGTTGACATTACATTGTCATGGCAACAAAGATGTAAAATTGTCTATAACTTTACACAGGAAAGGTTAGCAAGCAATTTTATCACACTTAAATCATGTTAACAATCATATTGTATATGTCTTATGGCTATACTTTGGAAATAGTGAGCATTTAAATGTTTATGGATTGGGAGAATCTTGTGGTGCCATTCGAGGTTCGGACGTGTGAATGGAGAGCTCGGAGCACTTTGGTAGTTTTAATACTTTTTGTGTCATAAACAGGCTCTGGAGACATTCAAATTCACTTACATGGTCAAGCTGAAGCCCACGAGCAGCAGGCCGCAAGCCCGGGAGTCGATTTGGCCGGTGAGGTGAAGGAAATTCGGCGACAATTGATGAACTTGACGGCAATGCTGGTGAAGGTCGTTGCTGACTTGGAGAAGCATGCATTAATACATCAATCGATCACTGCCATGGAGACAAAATTCACAGAAATGGTTACAAGAGTGGCAGATGTTGAGAAATTGATCGATTATCTGGAGTCACCGGAGAGAAAATTAGCTGCTAATCCGCTAGTGAACAAGGTGGATTTGGAGCACGTTTGGGAAAAGTTGGAGGATATGGAGAATTGTAACAGGTGGAGTAACGTCCGAATTGTTGGAATATCTGAGGGAGCAGAGGGTCAGAATAAGATGGAATTCCTGGACGGGCTCTTTCCGAGCCTGCCCGACATAAAAGGCCATAGGCTGGAAATCGAGCAAGCTCACCGAGTTCTGTCCCCAGCAAGCCATGCCATTCCTAATGTCAATGGAGTGAGTAAGTTATTATGTGGTACTCATTTTGCAGCTGAGTGGCCCCGACTCACTGAACATTCACTTGACCGTCGGAGGAAACTGGGTGCCTTTTTTGTTTCTTTTTGTGCTGGTTCCGCCTAGCGGCTAGAGCTTGTTTTGTGGAATAGCACTCCTTAGGGACAGTGTTGTGGATGAATCTGCAGATTCTTTGTGCTTATGCCTCCTATTGGTTGGAGTTTGTTTTGTGGAGTATTTCTTGCAGAGGGTAGGAGTGATTGGGTCATTTGTTGCATTTATGTAGCCGTCAAAAGGACGGCTCACTAACAGCTTTTTTTTTTAAATTATTTTTATTTTTTTTGTGTGCAGGTTCCGCTAGCGGCTGGAGCTTGTTTTGTAGAGGAACATACCTTTAGTACAGTTATATGGATTAATCTACATGTTCTGTGTGTTTATTCTGCCTATTGGCTGGAGTTTGTTTTATAGAGGATCTTCTGTTGTGTAATTCTGTCTCACAAAATTTGTATAGAAACACCGGACTTGAGCAATCCGATGGCTCAAGTTGTTGCGGGGGCTTTCCTAGGTGTACATGGACTGTTTAAGTTTAAAGGGCTGGACATCGGTTGGTGTGCTCAGGGCTAATGAACAAGTTTTTCTTTTTTCTGTTTGTTTGGTTTGGGGGGAAGTTTGGGATTTGATTGTTGCACTAATGTTGGAATGTGGTCTCTCATTTTATTTTTGACACACAATCTATTTTTTCTAATATGTCAAAATGTCAAATGTTAATATGAGTGGATTGTCTCTCTCCACATGGAAAGTGAATTGGTTGGGGCACCCCATAAAAAGATGGTAGGTTAATTATTTTCTTAAAGGTAGGAAATATGATATAGCATTTCTTCAAGAAATGCATCTTTCCCCAAAGAAAGCTGAAAAACTTTGGAAGATATGGGGTGGACATGTTTTCTTTTGTGCTGGCTCAAGTAAGAATAGGGGAGTCATTACACTGATAAGTAAACATCTACAATTCAAATGTCTCAAACAGACTAAAGATAATTTAGGAGGAGTTATTATTGTTTTAGCAGAAATTCAGGGGCAAAAGTTGATTTTGGCTAATATTTACGTACCCAACGCTGATGATCAGTGATATTTTATAGATCTTGGTGTGATGTTGCAAGCCGCTGACACATGATAAAATATTGGGAGGAGAATTTAATCTTTTGATGGATATTTGGAGACTTTTGTACCCATCTGGTAGGGACATTCTTTTCATCAGTCCATAAGATTTATTCTAGAATAAATTTGTTTTTTTTACATCTAAGTTCCTCATTTCATCTGTTGTTGATTGCTCAATTGGAAACATCTTAGTCTCAGATCATGCCCTGGTGAGTTTAGAGATGTTGCCATAAGGATAAAAATAAATCATATAGTTGGTGCATTAAAGGTGCAATATGTAATATTTTTCATTTCATATTTTTGCCAATATGTGAACAGCTAATAACGCAACTTAAAAAATGAGCCCCCTACCAGACTTCCTGGGATGCCTATTAAAACCTGTAGATTGATTTTCGTGTGAAGGGTGCAGGTCACTTTAGCCGGAAAAATTATGTGACGTTTATGCACTCTCCCAAGACCCTTGCCTCAGACACTAGCGTGCATCTCTTCTGCTATTCAACAGCATCAACAAACTGCAACACTGGGTAACGTTATCTTAGAGATGGAATCCAGCAAACGTCCAGCTCCCAGCACAACATCGACTCCTACACAAACTCTGAGTAAGCCAAAAAAATATCTATCTACTGAATCCCATCTGGCTAAGTAGGAAAGTGATCGTGGTCGAGCGAAAACTAGAGTGAACATCGGCATGGTATTTTATTCCTGGAGGGACCTTCGTTTGGTTTTGGGGATCAAAACTGACCCTGAATTGGCGTTCTTCTTATTGGACAGGTAAGCTTACATAAATGCAAAGCATGTGAAATATGGTGCCATCTGTGTAATTTTAGCTAACTTGATCTTGCCTGCTAACGCTGACGAATTGCAAGCTATCTTGCTTCATAACTTTCAAATAATTTAAATGATCTACTCTTTATTCTAAAATCTTAATGTCAATGTTAATCTGTAATTATTCAGCAAGGTAAACTACAATAATAAATTAAATGAATGCTAGACAATGTTCAAGATAATTAATCTTGATATATATATATATATATATATATATATATATATATATATATATATATATATATTATGTTCAAATATGGGAGTCATAAAAATGGTTAATCTGGAAAAAAAAAAGAATACATTAAGAATTTTGTAATCGATAATTTTCATATAATAGCAGTTGATTGTGACTTACTTTAAAGCTTTTACAAAGCACCCAAAAGTGTCATAAAAATTGTCCATAAATCCAAATTAGTGGTCCAAATCAGTAATCATGACATTCTTTAAAATATCTTCTGTGGTCTGCAGAAAAAATTTAATTATATGGCTTATGAATGACATAAAAGCGAGTAAATGATGACATAATTAAAATTTTTGGGTGAACTATTCCTTTACAATAAATGGTGAGCAGTTACAGGACCTAAAATTATACTTCTTTCCTATTACATTTACCTAAAATCTTGATGTTGAAAATGTTTTATTTGTCAAATACCTAAATATCAATCTTCGTTTAAGTCCTCTATATACAGTCATATCACCATGGTACACAAAGATCTCAGTCAACAATTCTGAGTCAATCAATACTCATGCATCTGTAGAGAAAACCCTCATGAAAACCCTCAACACCCAAAGATGTTCTTATATGGTGTAAGAACTTAATGTAATTGGCAAATTATAACTGAGCATCTTGGAGGAGCTCATTCGTGGATAAATTAAAGTAAAAGTTGGGAGTGGAGCTCAGTGCTGCCTCAAAACTAATAAGATCCTCTCGCTCTCTCTCTCTCTCTCTGTTTAAACGCTAAACCCATCCTTCTGCTTCAGATACATCAGTCAGAGCTGCAACGAGATGCAGAGACAGTGAATACAGCACAGTCTGACCTGCAGAGCGCTAATGCCTATATTGTCAAGCAGCCTCAGCAGGTCTGATCAGATGAGGGGGATGAGAGTGACTTACAAACATCAAACAGGACTCGATTTAGCAACTTCACAGGCTCAGGGATGAGAGCCAATCACCTCATGATTCAAACAACGAATTAATGGGGAGATTCTTCATTTCAAACAATACTGTCAACTATGGGCTTAAACTTTCTTACTTTCTTAAACTTGTGTATTTTAAGAATGTCTACATTTCCATAACCAGCTGTATGAAAGGAAAAATCTGATGCAGTGATTTAATATCTTGCAGGTTAATAACAGAGAGAGAAAAAAGCAAGAGAGAGAATCAGGTTTTGAATTGAAAAGGAAAACCACAGCTAACAGGGGATTCGAAAGAGTTATTTTGACTCGAGCCATGTGAAACAAACTATCTTGGACTGCAGCTTTAGTTATGACTTTATTGACAACCATATACACTTCGCTTGAGGGCCATTCTGAACACTGAACTCCCCAGTGGGGGGCCCGTAGAAACATACACATACAATGACGTCACACATACTGATGTACTACGTCCCCTTTCCTAAGTATAGTATGCAAATACACAAACAGGTTTAAGCTTCATAGCATTGATTAATCATTTTAAAAGTTCTACCCCTTCACAATTAACTTTAGTTCTCTTTTTTTGCCAATGCAGGCAATGTAGATATATTAAATTTGAAGCAATATCAATACCACAAATAACTGGAGTTAGACTGGAGAACTAGTTTGCCTACCGCAACAACCGCTCCACTGAGGATGCCATTGCATCTACAATACACACTGCTCTTTCCCACCTGGAAAAAAGGAACACATATGTGAGAATGCTGTTTGTAGACTACAGCTCAGCATTCAACACCATAGTGCCCTCCAAGCTTGATGAGAAACTCCGGGCTCTGGGCTTAAACCGCTTGCTGTGCAGCTAGATCCTGGACTTCCTGTCAGGCAGACGTCAGGTGGTTAGAATGGGCAGCAACATCTCCTCATCACTGACCCTCAACACTGGAGCCCTGCAGGGCTGTGTTCTCAGCCCACTCCTGTATTCCCTGTACACACATGACTGTGTGGCAACACATAGCTCCAATGCCATCATAAAGTTTGCTGATGATACGGCGGTGGTAGGTCTGATCACTGACAATGGTGACACAGCCTACAGACAGGAGGTGCACACTCTGACATGCTGGTGTCAGGAGCACAACCTCTCCTTCAATGTCAGTAAGACCAAGGAGCTTGTAGTGGACTTCAGGAGGAAAGACAGAGAACACAGCCCCAACACCATTAATGGAGCACCGGTGGAGAGAGTCGGCAGTTTCAAGTTCCTCTGTGTCCACATTACTGAGGAACTCACATGGTCCGTCAACACTGTGGCCGTTTTGAAGAAGTCTCACCAGCGCCTCTTCTTCCTGAGGAAGTTTGGAATGAACCACCACATCTTCACACGGTTCTACATCAGCACTATAGAGAGCATCCTGACTGGCTGCATCACTGCCTGGTACGGCAATAGCAACAGCCACAACTGCAAAGACCTGCAAATGGTGGTGCGAACTGCCAGACACATCATCAGAGGTGAGCTTCCCTCCCTCCAGGACATATATAACAGGCGGTGTGTGAAAAAAGCTTGGAGGATCATCAGAGACTCCAGCCACCTGAGTCATGGGCTGCTCTCACTGCTACCATCAGGCAGGCGATATCTCAGCATCAGGACCCGCACCAGCCGACTACATGACATCTTCTTCCCCCAAGCAATCAGACTTTTGAACACTTGATCTCTCATGATCACTAACTAGCACTGCACATTATTAATCTTATTAACTCACACTGGACTGTCAAATATATTCTCCACAATATAACTACTGTATATATATTTTTTATATACTCTTTATTTAAATTTTTTATTGTATGTGTATTCTATATTGTGTGTATTGTTTACTGTACATTGTATATTATATTGTGTAATTATGTGTACATTTGATATGTAAATTGTGTTGTGTAAATATGTTGTTTATTGTAATTGGTATACGTCTCGTCACTGTCATGACTGCTATGTTGCTCGGAACTGCACACACGACTTTCACCTACTGTTGCACTTGTGTACATGGTAAAAATGATTTGATTTTTGATTTTGATTTGATTTGATTTGAACTCTTGCTTCCATTGTATTGGGAAATCACATAAAAAAGTGGTGCTTTAATCTAGATGAACAATGTAATAAAACGTGAATGTGTAAATCAACTGTATGTCAAGTCTTTTAGTCTTTGTATTTCGTGTTAGGAATGACTGTGTTTGTTTTAGAGGTCAACTGGCCTGGGACCATATGTGTGGGTTACTGGAACTTGACCATTTTGCTGGGGGGATGCTGTGCAGTTTGGTTGGCTATACTTGTCTGATGGAGTTGATGAGAATTTGTAGAGTAGGATCACCTACTGTATGCTTTTTGAGTTAGTTCAGTCTAGCCCTGAATAGCCAAAGGTCAACCTTCTGAGACAAAATAGTTCGGGTCAATTCTCTGAGACATTCGGTGCTTCAACTCTGCCTCTGCACTTTTAATATTCCCTTCTAATTCCATGAGTTCTTGTGCTTTGGATTTTTTGGTGTATGCGGCATACTGTATCATCTGGCCCCTTAGAACCGCCTTAAGTGTCTCCCAAGCCACGCCCATAAAGGATACAGAGGACCAGTTGGTCTCCATATAGACACTGATTTCAGCTTTTAGCATCTTCTGGAATTAAGGATTTTGCAAAAGGGATACATTAAAGCGGCAACTATATGATTTCTTTTTTCCGTATGTGGCAACACCTCTAAACACACCAGGGCGTGATCTGAGAATAAATTATTCCACTTGAGCAGTCAACAACAGATGAAATGAGGGACTTGGATAACAATAAGAACAAATCTATTCTAGAGTAAATCTTATGGACTGATGTAAAAAATGCATAGTCCCTACCAGATGGTTTCAAAAGACTCCAAATATCCAGATTTTTACACATCCTGTGAAGTATCACTGTTGTTCTAGAGGGCTTGCAAAGTTTTGCTTCACTATGATCAAGGAGTCCATCAATAGATTAAAGTCTCCTCCCAATATTATATCATGAGGGGTGCCAATGGCTTGTAACATCCCTTCAAGATCTATAAAAAAGCCCTGATCATCAACGTTAGGTACATATATATTAGCCAAAATAAGACATTGTCCCTGAATTTCAGCTAAAACTATAATGACTCTTCTTAATTTATTTTGAGACATTTGAATTGTAACTCTTTCCTTATCAGTGTAATGACTTCCCTGCTCTTACTCGATCCAGCACTGTAAAAAGAAATGCCCACACCATATCTTTCCACATTTTTCAGCTTCCTGCAGAGAAAGGTGTGTTTCTTGAAGAAACACTATATTATATTTCTTATGCTTAAGAAGAGAAATAACCTTCTTTCTTTTTATGGGGTGCCCCAACCCATTCACATTTCACGTGGAGCAAGACAATCCACTCATATTAACATTTTGACATATAAGAAAAAATCGATTGTGTGTCAAAGACAAAATTATAAAGACCCCATTCCAACATAATGTAAAAATCAAACACGGAACATATAAATAACCCTTACAAATATATAAGAAAAACGTGCACATTAACCCCACACACGACAGCGCCAACTGGCATCCATCTCTCCAAACTCCAAGGCTGTGCCTGATTTCCTCCTGCAATGTCTCTGTGGTCATACCTGCCTTATAGAGAGCCCCCTTTGAGCCCCTGGAGCAGGCCGATCTCAGCACTCTGTCTCTGAAGATGGCCCTCCTGATGGCGCTTACTTCTATCAGGAGGGTTGGGGACCTGCAGGCACCAGCGAATGCCTGGAGTTCGGGCCGGCCTGGTTACGTGCCCAAAGTTCCCACCACTCCCTTTCGGGATCAGGTGGTGAACCTGCAAGCGCTCCCTTCAGAGGAGGAAGACCTGGCCTTGTCCTTGCTGTGCCCAGGTCGCACCCTGCGCGTCTATCTGGACCACATGCAGAGCTTTAAATGCTCGGAGCAGCTCTTTGTCTGTTTTGGAGGAAAGCAGAAAGGGAAAGCTGTCTACAAACAGAGGCTGGCCCATTGGATTGTGGATGCCATTTCCTTGGCTTACCGATCACAAGATCTACCATGCCCCTTGGGAGTCCGGGCGCACTCCACTATAGGTGTTGCGTGAGAGGGAAGAGTGCTTCCCCAGCGTTATTCTAGCATGTGCTCTGCGGGAAATTGCTTAATACAAAAATCAGGAAAGGCCACCGCCTGTAGCCTCCTCAGGTAAGTGCCTCCTCCCTCCATTAACGGGATCAGGGAGATGCCTTGCCTAACTTGCTGGAAGGTCACAATGTAGTCGAGTGCTCGCTGCGAGGCATGCAGCGTACTGTTCTTTACGAGAAGATTGTGTTTTTCGGCTCATAACACCGGCACGACTTCAGATGGAACAGTGGAAAACTTTGCCCACTCTAACATTTTCTTTTTGTTTTTCTGTTTCAAAAGTGGCTTTTTCTTTGAAATTCTTCCCATAAGGCCTGCACCCCTGAGTCTTCTCTTTACTGTTGTACATGAAACTGCTGTTGAGTGGGTAGAACTCAATGAAGCTGTCAGCTGAAGACATGCAAGGCATCTATTTCTCAAACTAGAGACTCTGATGTACTCGACCTGTCCTTGTTAGAGCCAGTTGTCCTTTGTCTTTGAAGACTGTAGTCTACACCTTTATATTACATCTTTGTTTTTTTTGGCCATTTCATGCATTGTATAACCTTTATTCCTCAAAACAATGATTGACAGATGAGTTTCTATAGAAAGATGTTTCTTTTTTGACATTTTTGACCTAATATTGACCTTAAGACATGCCAGTCATACTGTGACAACTCAAAAACAAACACAAATACAATGTTAAGCTTCATTTAACTAGCCAAATATCTTTCAGCAGTGTTTGTATGACCAAATTAGCAATTTAGAATGATTACTCAAGGATAAGGTGTTGGAGTGATGGCTGCTGGAAATGGGGCCAGTCTAGATTTGATCAAAAATGACTTTTTTCAAATAGTGATGGTGCTGTTTTTTTTACATCAGTAATGTCCTGACTATTCTTTGTGATCAGCTGAATGCCACTTCGGTGAATTCAAGTACCAATATCCTTCCAAAACAGCACAATCCCTACATTATTCCAAACTTTTGGCAGCCAGTTTAAATATACACAATATACCAATATACAATTGATTATAAGGATACACAACTCCTGCCGAAGTGCTGTGGGGAATCAGGATGCTGAAGCGGCCTGTTGAAATTAAGCGTCAAGCGTCGAGACAGAGTGATGTTCGCCGGAACACTGCAGGGGAGCGGAAAGTCTTCTCGTTGCCGTGACTCGTGTAGTCGATGGCAAAGCATTACAGGGCTTCTAGACAAGAGACGATTCGCTGTCTTGAAGGAAGACATTTCTGAAGAATGGTGTTTGCCCGCCTGCTTTTATAGAAAATAACTTTGCTATCAAACTCAAAACTCCATAAAACCATAGCTCAAAACCCATAGCCAATATTAGAATATTGGCATTATTGTATAGAGGTTACAACTAGGTCATGTGGAAGAACACTCCCCATATGCTTTAGCAAATGCAATGTCAAGTGTACTGAGTCATAAGGGAACTACAAGTGCCGAACACTAGATATTATCATTGGATCTAAAAACCTTTATTTCATCTTAGCAGAACATGATGCTTTCTGAGTCAGAAAAAGAGACGGATCAAAAGAGAGAGAGAGAGAGAGACAGAGAGAGAGAGAGAGAGAGAGAGAGAGAGAGAGAGAGAGAGAGAGCGAACGAGCGAGAGTCCAGACATCTAAGAGGGATAACAATAATTCTGTACATAAATCAGATATTATACCTCTTATGCACCACAGCTTACACAGGACACAGGATCTAGTCTAATCTTATTTATTTAAGAGCTTCAAGAGCTCACATGCAGATAACAGCCTTTTAGTGTTATTTTGGGCTGGAGAGGCATATGGAAAGAGAATAAACAGCTGGTCCAGTGATGATGTGTTTGAGATTCACTCAACGTCAGAAAAGAGTTTAAAATTAACATGGACCAGTGAAGCAGAGAGAGAGAAAGAGATGGAGGGAAGAGAGAGCCATTACATGCACAATTTTGTGCAAACATACACACACACACCAAGGCAATTCATGTGCACACCTGTAATCCACATGAGTGTTTAAGGAAGGTGTTTATCAATAGTGTGAGGGAGTCTTACAGAGTTCATTATCAGTCACTACACAGAAACGTGCTAATATCAGCTCTGTGCTGTATGCCACAGACTAATAGGTGATATTAACACCAGCCCTCTCCATTCCAGCAAACACACACTTGCATATGCCCCATTAACCAACAAAGCAAGCGTCTGATTTGAGGATCAAAAATATGATTTAATTAATTAATGAGCAGATAGGAAAATTAGCATAAATGAAAAGTCAGTGAAATGTGCATACACTTATTATCATAGACATTATTGGGGTTCACATCAGAGAATAATTACAACTATAGAGTGTTACAATTATGCAAAACACTCCAGCAAATGAGTGTAGAGGCAAAAGCCCTCCCTCCCTTCCTCTCTAACCCTTTCTGTGACTCCAACCCCTCCAATTTCTTCCAACACCAAAGTGCTTCACTTCACAAAAGGCTTCTTACAAAAGAAAAGAAAGAGAAATTCTTTTGGTGCTCCATTGTTGATTCTGAGACAATGAGACTCGAGCCTGGCTCATACTGGGGGCTCTTACGTGGGGCTCCATGCGTTTTGTTTCAGCTGACCTCTGTGACATGGAGGGGGACCAGATCAGATGGAGCAAGGACCCCCACTCATTCCCTGCCTTTCTCTTTTTCTTTCCTCTTTCTTTCTCTACCTCTCTCCTGTGGGTGGTTTAATTTAACTTCTGTGGCTAATTAGCCAAGAGCCAAAACCATGGGGTGAAACGCCACTCCCTATAGTTCTATCTCTCTCTATCTCTCTCTCTCTTTCTTTGCCTTTAGCTCTCTCTCACTCTTCCGCTTCTCTTTGTTGATTCAGAATGACTGATATTCATTGGGCATTCATAATTTGCCACTTTCGTCTTCCTTATTCATTTCCTTTCTCTCATTTTTAGTTTTCCCAGTGCATATCCCAAGAATAACAGATCCAGGTTTCCTTTGCCCTCTCTCCCTCCTTCCTCTCTTCTCTACCCTTTCAGGCTGTGCAGCTCAAGCTCCACCTTTTCAATTGGGGCCCTCAGCAGCAGCACTAAGTGGGGAATCAATTGGAACGAGTGCGTTTGCCGTGAAAGAAGGAGGGAGAGAGAGGAACTGCATGAGAAAAGGACAGAGGGAGAGAGACAGCGGCCGGTGTGAACGCTAATAGGGAAGGTGTCACTCGGGCATGGAAAGAGGAGGCCTAGAAAGGGGTCAGACATACAGGGCCATTTAAAGGAGCGAGAAAAAAGAGGAAGAGAAAAGATGTACTAGACACGAGAGCTGTGAAAGACAGACTCCCTCGCTCTTTTTCTTCTGCCACCCCTCCCTCTCTTAGCAACAGTTGCTCTCTGGAGTTTCAGGGATTCCTGTAATGCTAGGAGAGAGAGAGAGGGGATGTGACATGGCCAGGGGCCTCAAACCCAGAGCTGCACCTGCCTGGAGAAAACTCAAAGCTCTCTGCATGTGTAACATACCCAGAACTACACAATTAGCATTAACAATGGCAACACATTTAACATGCTTTAAGAGAAGACCATTTTATTTTCCAAACTGACTCATTTTACATGTATAACTTATTCACAATATAAGTATAATATAAATTTGCATTCGTTTTAGTAATAACATTACAAATCAAAATTTGCTCAAATGAACAAAACAGTGCTTATGCTACCTTACGTTATAATGAAGGCTTCATTAAATAATTTAAATTATTACGTTCATTAACTATGGACATGTTCCACTAATTTTAACAATAAGAAAGTTTGCAAACTACTTTTTTGTCATTTTGAATAGTATATATACACTGAAACCCCTAATAAGTTGACTCTACTCATTTGTTAAGTCATTCCCTCAACTGAATTGTGGCGTCTCCAAAATCTATGTAATTAAGTTAAATTAACTTTGAATTCAT